>NC_085025.1:10401744-10453007 GCF_963692335.1 Osmerus eperlanus
GAGAGAGAGACAGAGACAGAGACAGAGACAGAGACAGAGACAGAGACAGAGACAGAGACAGAGACAGAGACAGAGACAGAGACAGAGACAGAGACAGAGACAGAGACAGAGACAGAGACAGAGACAGAGACAGAGACAGAGACAGAGAGAGAGAGAGAGAGAGAGAGAGAGAGAGAGAGAGAGAGAGAGAGAGAGAGAGAGAGAGAGAGAGAGAGAGAGAGAGAGAGAGAGAGAGAGAGAGAGAGAGAGAGAGAGAGAGAGAGAAAGGAAAGACAGAAACAGAGGTTAACAGAGGTCTACACAGTGAGAAAAACTGGTCCAAAAAAAGAGAGGGCACACTCACTTCAACAGCAATCCCAAAGTTGCTTCACAAGTCCCATGAGCTATCTATCATGGCTCACTGCAACAGGGCTGTGCACATCCCACACGCAACAACGCTGATGTTGCGTTAACAGCGTTAGCGACAGACAGACCAACTAAAGAGTCCGCCCGGTGAACTGTATCAAACACGCAGAGTCTGCCTGTGACAGTGTCAAGGCTAGCCAGAATGAGTCTAAATAGACGGTGCCCAAGTTAAGACAGCCAAGACACCTAGGCCAGCGAAGACAACTAAAACAGACAAACAGCCAATGTTTACTTTAGCTCACACTGTAGCTATCTCAGTACAACGTGTCCCGGGCCAAGGCACGGACGAGATGCCCTTTGTATCTGAGATAGCAGCGACACACACTCCCAGCAAGCAAGGGCTAGGAAACAGGAAATGCCGTAAGAATGCCCGGAGAGAGGAAACACACAATACTACAGTAAGTGTGTTCGAATGTAGGATATACCTACACACGTTCTTCTGAACATGTACTCGCTGAGAACATGAAATGATGATATTTATAGGATACCACCTCTTGCGGGTTGTGTGCATTGCATTGGAGGTGTTGCAATTGCATTGTGTGTGTGTGTTTGTCTCAGGGGTGTGCTATGTATGTATGTATGTATGTATGTATGTATGTATGTGTGTGTGTGTGTGTGTGTGCGCGTGTGTGCGTGTAGGGGTTCACCTGGTGGCAGATCTCCTCCCACTGGCGCTGAAGCAGATAGAGCCGTTCCTGCAGGACGGTGATGTCATCTGGGCAGACCACGCCCCCCAGAGAGTCCTTCAGCAAGAACAGGGAAGTGAGGTCATCGGTCCAGCCCTCAACGGTGCTTTCTAGCTCCTGCAATTCAGAGACACAAATGTGGTCAGAGAGAGCATTTACGCACACACAGCAAGTTCTCAGCATATAAGCCAAACACAGCCTCGTTTCAGCTCTTACCACACAGGAAGTGAAAGAGTCACTTCAGAAATGCTTACAGAGGCTTGGAGCTACCTTCCTAAACTAAAATATCTCATATACTCTCAACAAACAAAATAGCAAAAGCTCTGATGCTATGGAAAGAGTTTCGATCCAGAGAAGCCAGGGTTGAACCGGGAGACGGTCTGGCCAGATATGCTTCTGTCCTCTCTGCCACAGTGAGCTACACTATGTCCTAATGATGCGTGTTTGAGAAAGAGGATGTGTATTACGTAACGCATGCTCACACACACACACACACACACACACACATACCCCATATACACACACTCCCCAGATCTCTCTCTATCTCTCTCTCTCTCTCTCCAGCTGATGCTAGGCAAACTTTGTGCTGCTATTCCAGCATCCCTCCCCCTCTAAGGAGCAGAGCACAAGTCATGCATGAAACATGATCTGTGTGTCTTGCTGTGTGTGTGTGTGTGTGTGTGTGCGCGCGCGTGGAGGAGCCCTGACCAAACAGAGCGTGCTCCCTGTGTGTGTCCACGTCACACATGATTATGATGAGCACAAATGAGATGCTGCATCTGCTAGATGGAACCTCAACAGAAGCTGACCAGCATTACTGCTGAATCAGAAAACTCTACACAGCCAGGGTCTGTCTGCACTTAGTTCACCTAAACAAAATGAAACCAATCATATCCATCTTTCACATTTAACATAGTAGAGAGAAATGGTCTGTGTGTGTGTGTGTGTGGGGGGGGGGGGTGAGAGAGATAGCAACCTAGAGAGAAGGAAGAAATAGACTGTGTCATCTCGTCACTGTCACTGTGGCGAGTCATTCAGAGTGCGTTTGTATGTGTGCAAGGAAGAGGCGGAGAAAGAGCGAGAGAGAGAAAAGTGAGAGAGACAGAGAGAGAGAAAAGTGAGAGAGACAGAGAGAGAGAAAGAGAGCGATGCTGTGCTTCTCACCTTGCAGCGGACTTGTTCAGAGTGCAGCTCCTCGTGGTGGTCAGGCAGGGCCAGAGACAGCTTCCTCTTAAAGGCCCGGAGCTTCTCCAGCGACACGCCGATGCCCTTTTCACAGCGCTCCCAGTCCTGCGCACGCACGCAAAAAAATAGCAACACACATCGTTAAGACGCGCACACACAATGGTGCCTCTGCCCAGATTCAATGACACAGCAGACGCTGTAAATCTGCTGCAGCAATGTTGGTGACAGGGAGAGCGAGAGAGGCTCTGAGTGAGAGTGAGAGAGAGAGAGAGAGCGCGAGAGAAGAATATCCATGTCCTCCCAGCAATCAGAGCACTATAACCTCTCAGCCACACAGTACACACACACACACATAAAGAAATATCCTTCGCCATGAAACTACCCAGCAACCGCAAAGCTAGACAGAATAAATCCACTAACTAGACACAGAGCCAATAATGTCTTTTGAGAACTATGTGCAGGATTATGGTATTACCGGAAGCAGAATGAAAGTAAATGCAGGATTAAGGTCAAATTTGAAGAATGAAATAGCAGTTATCAATGATACCTGAAGAAGGAGCCAGACACATGAAATACCCAGAGAGACGGCAGAACACACAGTCAGCAACAGTAGCTCCAGTTATCCTCACACACAAGGAACAGACAGCAGGAGAGAGAGAGAAATAGAAAGAAATAGCAGGAGAGTGGCAAATAAAGAGAGACAGCTGCAAAAAACAGCGCTAGAACAGATATTTTGCCAAAACCCGTAAATCTCGGTTGCTGCTTCTAGCTGCGTCACTCTTCCCTGTTTGCCTCTGTTGGATACAGCACTGCTTAGCAGAGTGCCTGGAACCTGTGTGTGTGTAAGTGTATGTGTGTGTAAGTGCGTGTGTGTGTAACTGTATGTGTGTCTAAGTGTATGTGTGTGTGTAAGTGCGTGTGTGTGTAACTGTATGTGTGTGTAAGTGCATGTGTGTGTGCGTTTGCAAGTGTTCACTCACATCTTGTGTATGTTTCATCACCTCAAATGCCCTTGCTTGTGTATGTACGCATGTGTGACTGTGCACTTTCTATAGTGCTGGTGTTCTATTTGGCCATCCATCTCTCTCTCTCTCTCTTTTGCAGACTTGGTCATTCTTAAGATGCACTCTGAATCACATGAAATATGCAGCATGTTCAGCCTCACTGTCCTGCATTTAAAACTAACCTCAGTGCTAATCAGGCCTGAGATGGAATGTTAACTAGCATGCTAGGTCATTACATTATGCTATGCTTCATCAGATCTGCTGCAATGTGGTCATTGTCTGCTGCTAGTTAAGCAAAGCGTGTTAAACCACAATATCCGATCAGCACACATAGCAGTAGGACCTTGCTTATACATCTATGTTAGCAAAGAATGGCAATTCAAATTCTGATCTGACATCATATGTAAAGCATTTAAGCTTCACAAACTTGCTTCTAGTTGCTATTGCAAGTTTCCATAGATAACCTTCAATGACGTGTTAGCTCAGAGAGATAAAGAGCAGGCTAAAGCTCATGTTGGAACACTGCTAGTATTAACATAACCCATTCAGCACCAAGGGACACTGCAAACAACAGTGACAACAGCAAAACACTTAACCAGGGCCCAGTGCTAGCTCTACAGTCCAACTGTATGTATAGCCTTCTATAACAACCAGTCATGGTCACCGCATGTTAAGCTACGGTTAACCACGTTTGCTTGAGGTTCGGAAGTACACAAACCTTTAGTAGGCAGAGCAGCTCCCTCTTCTGTTCGTCCAATCGGTGGCTGGCGTGCCTCCAGCGTTCCTGCATGTCCGTCAGCTCGGTCTGCAGAGCTGACTCTGCCCTGGGATCCGCCCACAGCAACAGGCCCCGCCCCGCCTCCACGGCCAGGATGTATCTGCCCTGCTGCCTCTGGAGCACACGCTCCCTCAGCTGGGGGCAGGAGGGGAGGGGGGGGACACACAGGTTATCTGGGGTCAGAGGTCAACATCGGAATAGAGGGCAGAGAGAGAAAGAGCAGGAGAAGCCCCGGGGGTGGGGATGAGGTCATGGATGGGTGAATCAAACAGTGGAAACACAATGACAAAATGTAGGAAAAATGAAGGCTATTTCAGAAGGAGCTGTGAGGGGAAGCTGCATGTGTGGGGCTGTCTCTCAGGAGGCCCTTCAGTCTGGACGTGAGGCCCTTCAGACTGGACGTGAGGCCCTTCAGACTGGACGTGAGGCCCTTTCAGGCTGGACGTGAGACCCACCTGGACCTGGTCCAGCATGGTCCTGGCCTGCTGCAGGGCCACCGGCTCCCCCGGCTGATGCACGTCCGGGTCGCGAGACACTTCCTGCAGCCAGCGCCGCAGCTTCTCCGCCATCTCCGTGTAGCGCTGCCATTGGCGGACCAAGCTGTCGATGATCCCCCTCTGCTGCTGGGCCCGCCTCACCACGCCTTGCCATTGGTTGCCGAGCAGAGCCAGCTTCAGGCTGAAGTCATCTCTGCAGGGAGGAGGGAGAATGAGTGCTTATTAGTGTGTGTTTCTGTGTGTGTGTGTGTGTGTGTGTAGATACAGAAAGTGAGAGAGGGATAAAGAAAGTGGTTAGTGGTTGTGTATGTGTTTACCTGTCATCCACCTGTCCCTGGTCCAGAAGGTGATGTCCATCGCTGATGATGGAGTAGAGGATCTGCTGCCTGCTGAACATCTCTGCCTGGAACAGCTGTAAAGATGCACAGAGAGAGATAAACACATCCACACCCACCCAAAGTAACAAATACACACACACACACACACATACCTCATGTTCTCTCTGCTGCTCCAGCAGGCTGTGGTAGTTCCCAGAGATCTCAGCGGCCAGTTTCTGCTCCGTGTGGGACAGGAAGTCCATCCAGGCCTCACACTTCTGGAGGAAGCTCTGTTGCTGTAGCAACGCTGCCTGCTGCTTACTGGAGGACGGAAGAAACAGAACATAACATGAGTCAAAACACTCAGAAAACACCGCCTATTGTTTATTAATCAAGCCCTGGCGTGTCCTGTTTTGAAATCAAGCCCCTAATCAACTTGGTTTCCTCAGTATAGAAGGTGATTAACTTCATGACAAGAAAAATGACCATTATTTTACCATTATATTGGTGAAAGCGAAGTGAAATAATGATGAAGTCAAGAGTTAGAGGACAATCCAACTTCAAACTTCTTTTATCAGTTTGTGTGGGACTAGGGGTGTGCTGGACCAGGTGTGTGTGTGTGTGTGTGCAGGACCGTAGCGTTACCTGAACCTCTCCGTCAGGTGTGCAGAGTGAGTGGCCCAGGCCCTGTTGAGGGTCTGCAGCTGCTTGATCTGCCCGTCGTTAAGGGGCAGCCTGTAGGCCAGCTCGTTAACACGCTCCAGATCTGGAGACTGGCTACTCAGCCTCAACATCTGCACCTGGGGGGGGGGGGGGAGGGAGGGGGGGACAGGTACGGTCAAATGTTTAGCACAGGCTACTGTGCCTGAGGACACAGCTAGCATAACATCTGAGGATTATATTAGCTATGCTACTGTTTGTTTACCAAAAAGAAGCTTTTCCAAAGAGATGGTTGTTTGGGTTCATGTGTGTAGGGGGGGGGGGGGGGGGTCGGTGAGGGGGGGGGGGGGGTCGGTGATTCAAAAGGTCACCCATGTTTACCTTCAGTTTCTCCATGCGCTCCTGGAGGACGGGGAGTTCAGGGGAGCCCAGCGGGTCAGACTCCTTCAGAACCTGCTCGGCCTCCTGGGCCAGGAGGGTTAGAGAGCCCAGCTGCTGGGAGAAACCCTCACAGTCCTGGACTCCACTCTGCAGAGACACGTGAGAGGGCTATGAACAGACAGTAACAGAGACTGTGTGTGTGTGTGTGTGTATGCTGTACATGTGTGTGTGTGTGTGTCCAGCTCTCCTCTGACCTGCAGTGCATCCTGCTGCCTGTGCAGGGCGTGCTCCAGCGTTGCTAGGCGATGTGTGAGTGACAGGCGGTCTGATTGGAGGGCTGCCATGGAGGAGGCGTCCACCTGGGTGCTCAGCTCCTCCCCCAGCCCCTGCAGCTGCTGCAGGGAGCGCTGGACAGACACCTGGCCTCCCAGCAACTCCTGCACAACACAAACACACACGGCATGAAATACTACCGAAAGAGCATGCCCACCCTCTCCCTGGGAGCCTCCTGGGGTGTTAATCTGGGCTTGTCTTGTGCTCCGCTGTCCCCCTGTGAAAGGGCTTTTGTCCTGGAGGTCTTGGTGTGTATTCAGACAAGCACAGAGGGTGGAGTTTGGCCCCCAGCGGGAAGGTCAGGGATGGTATCAATCAGATAAACTGCCTGGTCAGCACCATCTTAGTTGTTTCACATGTCTGCCTTCTTAGATAGAGAGTGGAGACAGTGAGCGTGTGACTTTAGGCGATTCTGTGCATATGAGGATGACTTGAGACATTGGATAAACAGGAAAATATAAAGACGAATCGGAACTCGTTGTGGAAAACCATACGAGACACTTCCGCCCTACTAAACCGCTCATCCTGTCACATGACGCCTCCGTCTACCGCCTCACTCACGCTGCAGTCTCTGATCCAGGCGCTGCTCTCCTCCTCCGTGACGTCCCGGTCGGTGGCGCTCTTCAGCAGCCGGTCGGCCCTCTCCTCCTGCCTCTGCACGGCCGCCACGCTCTCGCCGTGCAGCTCCCCGTAGCGCTGCCACAGCCCCAGCAGGCCCCGGCCGCTCCGCAGCTGCTCTGAGATCTGCTCCAGCAGCCCGTTCCACCTGGCGCCGACAGAGAGGCCAGGGGTTAGGAGCTGGTCCAGAATCAGTTGGGGGACTAATGCTTTTAGGAGTCCAACTTTGAACTGTTTGAACAGAGCTTTCTGGAGCTTTTTAGAAGGGAGAATGTATTGTCTGTGCTTGGTTGTTAGTCTCAGCTCTACAGCACATGTATGGCCAGAGGCGCCGTATAGGGGGGAATAGTTATGACGATTCTAAGGGCCCCTGACTGACAGGGGCCCTTTTTTTTATGGGGCCCAAAATTTCTGGCGACGCCCCTGTGTATGGCCTACCTGATGTTGACGTCACGGAGGGCACCGTTGAGCACGTCGGACACAGATGGGTGGCACTCGGTCAGGAGCTGGTGTGTGACGGAGCCAAACTTCCTCAGACTGCTCTCCTGTTTGTCCAACTCCTCTTGTAGGCTCTAAACCACAGTCACACACACAAATGTTATCCTCTTTTTAAAGAACAGAGGGACAACGACTCCCTCCATTTACCTACAGCATCCAAAACTCTGTCATGTTTTGGTTGTCCGTACCTCCAGACTCTCCACCTGCGTCTGCACGGCCTCCAGGGAGCCCGTGAGCAGGCAGAGGTGTGAGACGGCGTAGCGCCCCTCCAGCACGTAGCGGTTGATCTCCTCCGCGGCCCGCCGGTACAGGGTCCACTGCTCCAGCACCGACCGCAGGCTGACCTTCATCTGATTGATCTGTCAGAGGGGGAGGAGCTCACGGCTTCAATTATAGGGTACGGACTGTAAAAGTACGAGTCGGTTCACTTCTTCAAAGCTCTATTTGTGAAGAATGAGTTTGTTTAGTTAATGAATAATCGTAAACACAAATGAGCTCGACCATGGGGCCATCTTAAAACCCACCATTTGATCCAGGCTGGCCCACGACTGGTTTAGATCTTTAAGGGTCTCCTTGACAACCGAGCAGGCCTCGCCCTTTTTGTCCTGGATGAGAGCGTTCCCTCGTTCCTCAGTCTTCTCTAGATCCTTCTCTTTCTCCTTCACCAACTCCTCCATCTCCTGAAGGGTGAAAAGGACGGGGTGAAACACACTTAAGAAGAGCACAGAGGTTAAAGTAAGGAGGTTTCATCGGGTGTTGGGTCGGGGTCATGTGGAAAACGATGGGATAATGTGTTCTTACTTGACAGTCTTTCAGTGCGTTCTGGACTGACGCTACATCCTCTATCCTGTGTCTCTTCTTCAACTTGTCCTCCTGCAGGGAGAGCCAGGTCCTCAGGGCCTGCACTCCATTCTCATGCTCCAACCAACCCTCCAACAGACCCTCCAACGACTGGATCTGGGGAGGATCACACAGAAAAGCCTGTAAAAACCTGTGGTAAAAAGAAGCATTTGCGTGCACTGTGTGAACACACTATCCCCCCCTCCAGACCACTAGAGGAGAGCTAGCCACCTTCTCTGTGATGAGTCCCTGCAGTATCTGCCAGCGTCTGTTCATGGCCCCCAGCTTCTCGGCAAAGTCGGTCTTGTCGCTGCGCTTGCCCTCCACATCCTGACTGCTGATCTGCAGCACCGATTGGTTGACAAAGTCCACCGTCAGCTGCTTGCACGTCAGGTCTATCCGGAAACCCTGCAGGGACAGGGATGGAGGGAAGGAGACAGGGGGAGGATGGAGGGAGAAAGGGAGGGATGAGAGCATGAGAAATATCAGTAACATTATCCTCTTTATCCTGTAGAGGACTGTCCGCTCTACTGTGTAGGATGAGAGGCCCAGTTCTCACCTTGTACTTCTGAAGGTAGCTCTGGACTGCCTCCGAGCCTACAGCTCCCAGGATCCTTTGCTGGTCCTCCTTGATGACGTTCTCCATGAGCGAGATCCAGCTCATGAGCTCTGCGATGGCGTGGCGCGAAGCTAGCTTCTCCATCTGCAACTGTAGGAAGGGACACCAAAACACAGTAGGTCCGCGTTATAGCTCGGAAGCCAAATCGATCGATTCATAAAGAGGAGACGAAGATGTATTCTTTGAAACTACTTTGCTCTTGGGTTGCCGCTTCTAGATCCTCCCCCGGAAGACATGCACGGAGCAGAACGCGGTGCCTACCTGGTGCAGCTTCTCCTGGACCACAGGGATTCGCGTGAGCAGCTCGGCCCACTGGGTGTCCACCTGGGCCAGCGCTGACCTCAGCCCGGCCGTGTTCACCCTCTTCAGCCTCAGCAGCTGGTTCCCCGTGCTCAGCACCGAGGAGCGCAGAGACGACTTGGCGTCCACCTCCTTGGAGAACTCCTGCAGCGCAGGTGGGCGGAAGGAGAGAAGAGATGGAGGATGAGCTGTGGTTCTGTTTGACATTCGAAAATGTAGGCCTTCTGAATTTTGTAATAATGGAATTCATTCATTGTTATTACGCCCCCTGCTAAGGGGGGCACATGGGCCAGGTGCATTGTGGGCCGTCACTCACCAGGAAGGCGTAGAGGTGGTCTCTGACCGTCTCCAGTTCCTGAGGTACGGTCACCGACTGGGTGGTCCAGAACTCCAGACGGTCCAGAGCCGACCGTAACCACTGGCTCAGCTCTGCTGACTCTCTCTGGTACCTGTGGGGTGCCATGTCAAGAGGGGGGGTTGATTAGCATAACCAACTAGATTAGCATAACCACTAGCATACCGCCTCGAAATTCTACTACCCACTCTGCATCCATCTCTCCATAACTGAAAAGTGTATAAGTCCTAAACTCCTAGAAGTCCTAAAGAATTTTGGTCCCCAAGAAAAGATACTAACCCTAACCCTAACCCTTGATGAATGGTAGCCATGTCCGTAAGACCTATGTACATTACGTTTATGACCCCAGACCCAGCTGGAACTCATTGCCCAATGCCTGTCTGTCCACCTGCTCGTCTGCCCGCCCGCCCGCCCGTTTGTCAGACTGACCTGCTCCAGTGTTTGAGGGTGGAGTCCAGGCGGTGCAGCTCCTTGTTGACCTTGGTGGTGGAGCAGAGCCAGTGCTCGCCCAGCTGGGTCAGCTGGTTCTCCAGGTCTGAGCAGCAGACACCCAGCAGCAGGCGCTTGCCCTCCTCCAGGACCTGGTAGAGCTGCGGCTGGTGCTCCGTCAGGCTGGCCTTCAGCCGCTGGGGAGGGAGGGAGGGAGAAGAGGTTAGAGTAGAGAAGTATTATCATGAAAAAACATGGCTGCCCTAACTTCGGCATGTGTTTCATTCCCGAACGTGTACGCAGGATGTGCGTATGTGTCTGTGTGTGTGTGTGTGTGTGCTGTACCTGGTAGAGAGCGATCCTTTCGCTGAGCCTGTCCTCAGACTCCTCCACCAGGCCCACCGTGGGGATGCTACACTCCACAGCCTCCAGCTGTCTGCACAGGCCCTGGTAGTCCTCCACCAGCCTGCTCCACGACTGGACACACAGGGGCACACAAGGGCACAACTGATTCACCATTCATCACATGACACTGCTTGTTCATCCGCTCTAATCTATCCATCCAGTCACATCAAATCCAGTTGTATAAGTTATATATCCACACTGTTACTGTGAGAGAGACACCTAGAGCCTGGTAGCAGGCGTGTCCTCCATGTTGGCAAACGTTAAAAGCTGTGGCTAAGTTTCAACAATTGAAATAGCCAAATGGATGGAGGCATTTATCCGTCTCTATCTCCCTTCCAACTTCCCATCCATTCCCTCACTCCCTTCCCTCCCTTCCTCCCTCAACCCTCCCCCTCCTCTCCCCTTTCTCCCTCCCTCCCTGCCCTCTCACCTCCAGGATGCCCTCCAGCTCCACCCCCCTGCGGTGGGCCTGCTTGAGGACAGAGTGGGCCTGGGCCAGGGTCTCCTCCAGGGCCTGGCTCTCCCTCTGCACCACCAGGCTGCTGACCTTGCTGTACAGAGTCTGGGTCAGGATCATGTGGCACTCCAGACCCTGGAAGAACTCCTGGAGGAGAGATTACAGGACGGGGAGAGAGGGACATAGATAAAAGCATACAAAACAACAAGGTTTATTGACCAATCCACGTCGCCTTCCTCCTCACCATCTCTGCCCCGAGGCTGCTCACCTTGTGCTTGTCCAGGAGCATCTGTACTTCGATGACGGAGCCCACCGTCATCTTCTGGTCGGCAGCCATCTTGTCCTGGGCCGTGTCGACCAGGTCGATGAGGTCGTGCAGGGCGCTCTCGTACTGGGCCTTCAGGACCAGGCTGTGGTTCAGACTGCTGCGTCTGGCGCCCACCATCAGAACCAGCTCCTCATACGCATCCTGAGGTGACAGAACAGTGATACACAACAAGAGTTTCGCAACATATTTATGTTAAAGTGCATTTTCATACTACTTCAGTACAAGTACACAAGTATCAAGTACAATTACAGATATACAGTATAGTACTGTAGCAGTGGAATCAATGTTTAGGGGGAGATGTTGCCAGAGACAACGAGATGAGGACAGTAGAGGTGAGAGAAGGGTGAAGACGGGTGGTGTAAGAGGGCTGGTCACCTGCAGTTTGAGGAGCTCTTGGTTGGACACCTGGTCCGCCTGCAGTCCCTCTGCTCTGGTCCTGAGCTCTGAGACCCTCTGTTCAAACTCCCTCAGGCCATCCTCCACCTCAGACAGAGTCTGCACAGGGAGCGGCCGAACTTTAGAGCTGCATGCGGGTGCGTGTAGTGTGTGAGTGTGTCTCTGTGTGTGTGTGTGTGTGTGTGATCCTACCTCTATCTGTTTGGAGGCAGGTCTGTCCACAGCTCCGGCCATCCTCTGCAGCAGCTGGTGCTTGCTCTCACCGAGGGCCGTGAACAGTATCCTCAGCTCCGCCTGGAGGAGGCAGCACAGACAGGGAAGCCAGGCTCGTCATACCTGATGCACTCCCCACCTCGAAACACAACGTATGTCTTCTGTACACACACACACACCCGCGCGCGCGTCATACCTGGAAGGTGGAGTGCTCCTGCAGCCTGTCCCTCATACAGTCACAGTGCTGCTCCAGGGTGGAGTCCAGCAGGCCCAGCCTCTCCTGCAGTCCGTCCAGGGTGTCCTCCATCAGGGCCTGCTCCTCCCCTCCACACAGCCTCCCTGCTCCCCCCGCCACCAGGCCCCGGCACTGGCTCACCTCCCCGCTCACACCCCGCACCTCCTTACCCAGACCCTGCACACACAGGACAGACACGCACATGACAGGCCTGCAGCGCAGTGAAATGGAAGGCATTTGTTTTTCTCGCCTGATAATAAGACGTGTCAGTGTGCGTGTGTGTTCCCCTCTACCTCCATGTGACCCAGCTGTGTCTCCGTGTCCTCAGACAGCAGCACAGGGCCGGTCAGGACTTGGCTCTCTGCTCCGTCCAGCCAGGAGGAGGCCGCAGACACCGCCGCGTACAGCTCCTGCTGCACCGCCGCCCCGCCCGCCGCCGACGCCTCGCCCGGCTTGCTCTCAACGCCACCTGTCTGTGGAGACGGGGAACAGCAAGAGGGAGCAGCCCTTATTCAAGGTGTTGTATAGTGATCCTCCTACTGCTGGGTTTTACTGAAGTGTCTACATGAAGCTTCCAGTACATAGAAATCAGGGACCTAAAGTGGTGCATGGGAAATGGGAAAAGTACAAACATCTCTGAGTGGACCCCAGAAGCTTTGGGTATTGTATAACTGTGTGGTTTAGTCAGTACAACACCCATTAACTCAATGTAACTTCTTTCTGTAGCTGTGAGAGTTGTGTGTGGCTCTTGTGTTATAAAGTGAAAGAGTGTGCGTGTGTGTGAGAGCTACCTCCTGTGCGAGTTTCTCCAGGGTCTGGCTGCAGCTCTCAAACAGGGCCCTGGGAGAGCTGGGGTCCTGAGCCACTGCCTCCCCCCGGAACACCACCCCTGGACTGGACACACGTGACCTGTGAAGCCCCTGGGACCAGGAGACACGGGGTGGCAGGCTATCAGACAGGTAGGGCTTATGATAGCTTGTTACATAAAGATGTAAGGTCTTTTCTTTTATTTTTTCATGCGTACGAACATGTACAGACTGACAGTTACTCAGGTATTTGAGGCGTGGCGTTATACTGTAGGAGATCTGTATAGCATGAGAACCAGCCTAACACACAGGCCGATGCTTAAACAGAGGGATTAGAGGCGTGGTGAACGCGAGGGGGTCTGGAGCAGCGGGCGTACCGTGCTGAGCTGCTCTTGCTCCAGGGAGTTGAGGGAGAGCTGCAGCTTGGTGCTCTGGTCCCTGTTCAGGTTCTCCCACCTCTGCCTCAGCCGCTCCTGAGGGGACAGCACCTCCGGCTCCAGCAGCACTCCTGGGGCCCCGCCCTCGCTGGGAGGAGAGGAGGACACAGACAGAGAGACAGAGAGAGAGAGAGAGACACAGACAGAGACAGAGAGAGCATATGTTTTTGTGGGCGAGTGAGAGATGGACACTTGCGTGTCGGCTGTGTGTCGGAGGATGTGAAACCCACCTGTCTCCGTTGGGCGTGTTCAGGGCCAGGATCTCCTCCCCCACGCTGGCCACAGACCGCAGCAGTCTCCTCTGCTCGGCCAGCTGCTCCTCCAGCTCCTACACAACAGCACACCACAGCTGTCATACACACACACACACACACGATCGCAGACCATGGCACATACATTGGCTCTCTACAGTACACATCCTGCTAAATGCTGTAGCAGATCCACAGGCACAGTGCAACACGTATAGGAAGCATACTGTATAGCATCTGCATGAGCTTTGAAGTCTGTAGTGTACGCAAGTCAAATGAATACAGTGGTGAGAGCTTAAACATAGATACAGTAGATACAGACTATAAGTAATATGATAGTATTCTAGTCTATTCTATGATATGGTCTAGGGTTAGAGTGCTATTAGATGTGTGATGTTGTTTACTGGAGGCCTGTTTCCTACCCTCTGTCTCTGCAGGTTGTCAAGGTGCTGCTGGGTGCGTGTGGAGCGCGCCTGGGACAACCAGTCCTGGAGGTTAGGACTCTGAGACAGGGACGAGTCTGGCTCGCTGTCCTCCTGCTCCTGCAGAGAGCCCTGGGACACACACACACACACACAGAGGTCAGGGGTCAGGCGGACTGGAGATATGGTTTACAGGAGGGATGTATCCACAGCAACAGACTTGGTTCGCTTCAGTGGTGTTTAATGCAGCAGAAAATAGCCGAGTCACTGCGGACGGGACAGCGGCTAAGCCGTCAGCGACGGGAGGCGGGAGCTCAAAATGCTGCATGTCAACAGAGGGACACCTGGCTGTGTGCATCTCTTTGTGTGTGAGGCCCTTTGTGTGAAAAACAGGCCGTTGTTGTCCGTTATGGGGGACAGTAGGCCTTTATGACAGAGGCCAAAGTGACCTTTGTGTTTGGACAAAACCACCATTGATGGGGTGCACACAGCACAATATAATACAGCACACAAGCAAAGGAATCTGCAGCAAAACTAAAAAAGGGAAAGTGAGAGAGAAGAGATGAGATGAGGGAAGGAGACAAGGAACATGCAAGGACAGAGAAAGGAGTAGACAGAATATCCAGAAGAGGGGTCAACCAGCCAGTCAACCAGCCAGTCAACCAGTCAGTCCGCCAGGCCTGTACAGGTTGTGCTCCAGTACCTGGATGTCCACCTGCTTGTCCTGCAGCATCCTCTGCAGCTCCAGCAGGCTGTCCTTCAGGGAGTGCAGCTTGCAGGTGAGCTGCTCGGCCTGGCCGCGCGTGCCGGCCCGCCCCTCCAGGAGCAGGCTCTCGCTGTGCACCGACAGCTCCGACAGTGACAACACCTTCTGCTCGATCTCAAACAGCATGTTCTGGAAGGGCAGGAACACACGGGCCAAGTCAGGCACCATGACTGGGACAGGGAACGTGACCAGCCCGACCACAACTTTTGGGAGGGATGACGATGAGGGTAAAATAATCCCAACTTGACCCCGAACATGTTCATACTGTTGCCATCAAGACCACATTACCAGTGGTCAGAGCTAGCAGTAACACACACAAAAACAGACTGGTTGTAAGCTAATTGGCATTACTAGTTTTTAACTATAATTCCATATGTCAGAATTACACTACACAGACTAAATCCTGGGTCAGAGAAGCTAACACATGCTAACAATACCACGGTCCAACTGTACTGTCATCACTGCAGGACGAGCAACAACATCTACACAACACTTCTTTATACAGTACGAAACAATATTGACCAATGAGAGCTCTCCTTTCTCTTTCTCAAAGGACTCCTATTGGTTGCGTTGGAGAATGGTGACCAGTGTTCCAATGGCCTCAGCAGCACATAAAGGATCCTGCCACTGTGAGCATGACCCCACCAGAGAAGCTATGGTGGCTTCTAGAATACACACACACACTACTACACACACGCCACACACACACACACACACACACACACACACACACACACACCTGTTGTGCTGTAGGTTTCTCTTTCACTCTTCAGCTTTCTCCATCTCTCACTCTATTTTCTCCTTCAATCAGTTTTAAAACGTGTCACCTCCCCTTCCGTGCTCTAAAAGATGACAACAACTGGATGAAAGGAAGAGGGGGATAGGGCTTGTAAACCTCCTTTCACGTGGAGGGGGTCTCTCTGCAGACAAGGCCTTCCTCCCACAATAGTCCCGCTGCACACCTCCTTTTGCTCTGTTCACAGTCTCTTTCACTGTCATTCGTGAGGGGCGTGACAAGTTCTCTCTCCCTCCATTTTCTCTCTCTTCCCGTCTCCTCCACTCTGCGTCTGGTTCTTCCTCTTCGTGGCTCTCCCTTTTTCCTCCCCCTTCTCCCTCTCTTACATATTTCTCACGGGGCCAATCCCTCTTGGCCTTTCTCGCCCTCCTTCTCTTTCTCTCTCC
The DNA here is from genome assembly GCF_963692335.1 of Osmerus eperlanus. NCBI lineage: Eukaryota > Metazoa > Chordata > Actinopteri > Osmeriformes > Osmeridae > Osmerus > Osmerus eperlanus. The sequence goes on from NC_085025.1 coordinate 10,417,545, forward strand.
CACTGTTGGCCTTTCCTTCAAACCCGTTTTTCCTCTGCTCATATATTCAAGGAGGCCTGTGTTCAAGTAAGGTCTACCTCCTGGACGGTGAAGCCTGCCTGGACCAGCCTTCAGATCCTGAGCTCCACAACAAACCATATGGAACCTCTAATCAGCTTATAGTTCACCAAGCTGCTGCCAATGCACACATGCACACACAAACACACATTGCAATTGTGTAGGTGAAGACTACTGAGATTAAGTTTGTAGACCCCCGAGAAATCCTCTGTCCTAAGAACCCATAACAACATAGGTTAGCCCTAAGAGGATGACTACCTCCACCGGGACACAAATCACCCTCACGGGGGTTAAGGACGGGGAGGGGGTGTTACCATGGTAACCACGGGGTGAGCCGGGGGCCACAGGAGGGGTCCGTTGGTGGAATGTGAGGGAAACCAGCGGGGCTTCCCCCAAAGCTGGAGGAAGTCAGGGCAGAGAGGAGCAGAGAGGGAGAAGAATGGAGGGGGTTACTGAACCTAACGCTAACGCCCCGTAGAGGGCTTGGGGGGCACTAATCAAATTTAGGGAGCCTATTCAGAGGGGATCATCAGAATAATGGACTACTTTATTCCTGCTGATAGGCTCAAGTGCTGTGGTCAACAATCTCCTGGTACGGCTGGAGCCAGTGAAGTGAAGATGTATGGCTAGCGACAAGCCTCACATGAAGTTTTATACAAGTTGATCCCTGCTTAAACATATCGATACAGAGATGGAACTCACAACCAGAGAGCATGGCAGAAGGATCTTACATTTACATTTAGTCGGGGGGGACATTCCCCCCCGAGGCAAGTAGTGAAGTGCCTTGCACAAGGACACAACGTCATTTGGCACAGCCGGGAATCGAACTGGCAACCTTCTGATTACTAGCCCGCTTCCCTAACCGCTCAGCCACCTGACTCTTCTCAAGATCTCTCTAGTGCTTCCTTGTCCTCTCACCCAATGGCACGTAGACACCCAAACCGCTGTCCACAGTCCCTTATTGATGACGTTGTCACCGCACCCATGCCCACCTGACAATCGATCAGCTGCTCCTCCATGTCCATGTCCTCCTGGTTGGGCCGGAGGGCGGAGCTTAGCGTGGCGCGGGTGCTGAGCAGCCAATGGTCGAGCTCCTCGGCCTCGTTATGGTAACGCTGCAGCGCCTGCTCCTGACGCTGCTCCTCCAGCTGCTCGCTCAGACGCTCCTGCAGGGGGCGCCGCCACACACACACCACACACCACACGCAGTCAGGGGGGAGACGGAGAAGGTTCTGGATGTGGGCTGTAGCTCTGTTAGTGATGAAATGGCGGGTGGGAGGACGAGAGTGCTGGGATACTGTAGTTCTGGTCTCACAGTTCAGCGGTCGGCTTACTGGGGGACTCACAGACAGAGCTTAGATCTTTGTTGACAACGGTGATTGTCTTGGGTTGGCCCAGATAGGGTATTGATAGAGTAAAGACCATGGTAGCCACCGCTTCGATAAGGTTATGAGGTGAGGCTCTCGATAAGCTTGCTCAACTGACCCTCCAGCACAGTTAGAATCCCCCCCACTTATGGTGGGGTTGAGAGGCCGAGGCCTACATGGTGTGTCTGCTGTCCGGGGCCAGGCGGGCCACCCACCTCCAGAAGCTGTCTCTTCCCAGAGGCCTTCATGCGGATGGTGGCCATCCTCTCCCCCAGCACGGTGAGGGTGGAATGCAGGGCCAGCTGGTCCCCAGGGTCGCCCCCGTCGCTGTCGCTGTCCAGCCCCCCCTCGCAGCACAGCTCCTCGGAGAAGCAGGTCTGGAGCTCCACGATCTCGTCCTGCAGCATCAGGATCTCATCCATCACAGCCTGGGGAGGGAGGGATGTGGGGATAGGAGGGTGGTGTGGAGGAAGTGATGAATAGAAGGAGTGACGAGGCGGAGGGAGAGAGGGGCAGGCATGAGAGAGAGAGAGAGAAACCAAGCATTAAGAAGGAGATAGATGGGGGGGGGAGGAGTAGGTGGGGGGTAGGGAGGTTGAAAGAAGAACTTATTTTTGGCTACAGCGGTTTTCACTGTTCTTGTGCGGCACGTGAACCTCAACACACACTGCTGTGTTGCTCTACTGTTGGTATGGCAACAAGGAACACTGCCTGGGACTGTGTGTCCAGTGTCATTTACAGACCTCTCAATCTCACAGTGTATTCCTCCACTGCTAAGTTTATTATCCTGATAGCTTGGAGGCTATTTCCTCATCCAGGTGAATTCCTCCCTCTCTTCCACCTCAGTTCTACTCCAATTCTGTCCTGTGTCTCTTTCTTTCTCTCTTTCTCTAGCACACTCTGCCTCTCCCTGGGTACCTGGTGGGCAGCCATCTGGCTCTCCGGGCTCTTCTGTGCCTCCAGGCCCTCGTTGAGCGCCGCCTCGATGGACTCCATCTTGGTGGAGATGGACTGGAGGGACTCCTGGTAGTGCTGCTGACGCTCCAGGGCCTCGTACAGAGACTTCTGCTTCTCACTGATCTGAGGGGAGAGAGACGGAGGGAGAGGAAGAGGAGAATATGTTCAATCCTAATGCTGGCGCTCAGGACGAAAGGGTGAACATGCCAATCAGAGTCGCTTGTCCGAAGATGCTGAATGTGTGTCAACACAGTTTGTGTTTCAGATCAGTTGGTTCCGGGTCAGTTGGTTTCCTGGTTGTGTGTTCCGGGGTGTTGGTGTCGAGGGAGCGTACCACGTTCTTCAGGGTTTCCCAGGAGCGTTGCAGGTCATCCAGGTTGGCAGCTGCGCTGGTCTCCAGAGACGGGTCATACAGCTCCTGGAGAGGAGCTCTGCTCAGAGGGGTCCGACCCTACACCACATCACAGGACACCGTTTACATTTACATTTAGCAGACGCTCTTATCCAGAGCGACTTACATTAAGTACAGGGACATTCCCCGAGGCAAGTAGGGTGAAGTGCCATGCCCAAGGACACAACGTCATTATGCACAGCCAGGAATCGAACCGGTAACCTTCAGATTATTAGCCCGACTCCCTCAGCCACCTGACTCCTTTATGAGAGAGAGAGAGAGAGAGAGAGAGAGAGAGAGAGAGAGAGAGAGAGAGAGAGAGAGAGAGAGAGAGAGAGAGAGAGAGAGAGAGAGAGAGAGAGAGAGAGAGAGAGAGAGAGAATGCGTGTCTGGGGAGGGTGTGTGTGTTATTTGTGTGAGCTTTGAACTGTGGCCTGTATACAGGAGTCTACTGAGTGAAGGGGTAATTGATTTGACTGCTAATGTACTGTTAAAAAAAACACACCACATCTTGAAGTCTGCTAACGTACTGTAAATATCCCCACAACTTGAAGTCATTTCAAACTATAAAGAGACATTCTTCTGCAGCCAAATATTTATAGAGAAGATATGTTACACTTGGTCTGTTCTCAGTGTTTATCAATGTTGCCAGATAGCAAAACCAAGATACCTAGAACTACACTTATGTCATCAAGTAAATATACATCTGTCTGATTAGTGTCAAAGGTAACCTTCAAAATCTACAGATCTGATGACAGAAGTACATTATTTAGTTTGCGTTAAGACACACGCTAACACACACAATTATTTGGCATCACACACACACACACTAAAAATCCCAGCTTTGTGCTGGCTCTGTCTTGGGTCTGTGTGGGATTTTTCCACTGCAGATGACTGAGTTACAGTCCCATGAGTGCATCTCTCTCTTCTACCTCTCCTCACTCTTTCCTAGTTCAAGTTTCAAGCCATATGTAACAAGTACAAGTCTACATTGCAATTCTATGATCCTGCTCCTCTTGATCCCTAGAGCACCATATTAACCTATAATAATGATCTAAACCTTTAATTCATACTGTTAGTCCCAACCTATATTAACTAATATTCTTATTAACAACATCAACAAGACACCTAAAACCGTACGAATTTCAATATAGTTTGCAGCTCATTCACTGAATAATTCATTTACCTCACACTCTAAAACTCTTCCTTGTGTGTTCTCTCTCTAACTCATTCCTGTCCTCCTCCCTCAGTGTTTTAAAGTCTGCTCCTACGAGCTGCCTGCATGACACTGCCAAAACTAAACACATGGGGAGTCTGCTGTCTACTAGACTGGGAACATGGAGGTATGGAGGTCTGTCATTCTATGCAGTGTTTGACTTGGCTGACGATATGCTAAGCTAGCACAGCTATGCTAGCTTTGTCCACGACGTTCACTACTGCATTAGCCTGATAAGCGGTACAACAGCTGGTTAGCCAAAGCAGACGAATGCTGGTATAAGCGTAGAGAGGAGGGCATGTTTGGGGGTGGCGGGGGGGGTAGTCAATGGTGTCATTGGTTACAGTGAAAGGGTCATACTGCTTGGATGGTAGTGATGGCAGTGGGGGTGAGGGGGGGGGTCAAGGGGGATGGGTTGAGGGGTTTGGGATGATGCGGTACCTGGTTAAGGGGGGTATCAGCGTTAGCCCCCGGGGAGGGGGAGCGGCAGGCGGGAGGGGAGGAGACCTCACTGTTGGTGCCCTCCTCCCCGGACTCCTCCGTCACGGGGGAGAGGAGTGTGTGACAGCGGCCCGCCGTCATCTGGCCACGTGAGCACACACACACACAGAAACACAGGTGCAAACAAACCCACACACAGATAAGGAGAGAAGGGAACAAAGGAGGACCCGTCCAGAGAAAGAAAAAGAGAGAGAGAGAGAAAGAGACAGGGGGAAGAGAGAAGACCATATAAGCATTAGTAAGGTCGTGAAGGGTTTGAGGCTGGGTCTGGCAGAGTGGGCACACTGCTAATTGATTAGAAAGCTGGGGGAGGTCATTAGATACCATGGAAGAGAAACACGATCATGTGAGGAGAACCGACAGAGGACACCACAAAGCTTGTACAGTAGCTTTAGAGCACAGAAACCAGCGTAACTATGTGCTTTAGTAGAGTTGGTTTGGGCAATGGTTGACCCACAAGGACTTTACAGGATACATCAGGGGAAAGGAATGACTCCTGGCAGGAAGTAAGACACACACAGACACACACCAGCAGCAGTGTTTGAAGCCTTGTGAGCATGAGGTACCCGCATGTTTGTGCATCTGTATGAGTGTGTGTGTCTCTCTGTCTTCCTGTACGTGTATGTTCCCACAGAAGCGTTCACAAAAAAACTCCAAAATTACAGTTTCCCTTTGACCCAGCCTACTAAACACAGACCCTGTGGTCTCAACCCACCAGAGACGGGTTGAGTAGAGACCAGTAGACACACTAAAACAGTATTTCTGCCTACTCTGGGACTGCAGCTGGCTCTGCAGTATGCAGCACAGTGGCTTGGCCTGGCCTGGCCTGGGTGAGTATAAAGAGACAGGAGGGACAGGGCTGAAATGCAAGCTGAGCTCCACTGGGGCTGCAGTGAGAGGCCTTGTTACAAATCCCTCTCATTCCTGCCTCTCCTCCAGGCTCCATGATGCAACACTAGGCAATGTCCTGAACCCGCATGCTGGTGTGTGTGTGTGTGTGCTCTAACAGCAGTGCTAGGAAAGTTATGCAGCAGTCTGTACTACTAACATGCTTGTAGGGACCTACTTTGTGCAGAAATATAAAAAGGTCTGTACTCATTTAGTACAGAGATACAAGCACACACACACAGTACAGTATCCTGTTTCCTGAGCCGGTGGGACCAACAGCAGCATACACAGCTAGAGTGGGCCAGGCCGAACACAGCACAGAGGAGAGAGGGATGAGCAGAGAGCGTGGAGAAAAGTGACTACAGAGGTCTACACAGGGAGAGAAGTGACTGAAGTGACTATAGAGGTCTACACAGGGAGAGAAGTGACTACAGAGGTCTACACAGGGAGAAAAGTGACGACAGAGGTCTACACAGGGAGAAAAGTGACGACAGAGGTCTACACAGGGAGAGAAGTGACTACAGAGGTCTACACAGGGAGAGAAGTGACGACAGAGGTCTACACAGGGAGAGAAGTGACTACAGAGGTCTACACAGGGAGTGGTACGCCAGAGAGGCACGCAGACCCAGACAGCTGCAGGAGCATGACACAGGCAGCCGAGACGAGACCAGCGCAGACACAGACACGGTTCAGCATGCGGTGGGCCGAGGTGGAAGACACAGACACAGAGCACGCAAAATGGCAATGAAATGATGGGACAGCATGACAGGCAGAGTAGAGGAGAGGTATGGCTCGGTGTCGTCTTCACAGTGGGCCGGCAGAAAGCCATGCAGAGACACATGCAGGGGGGCAGGTGGACAGGGAGCCCAGGAAGAGGGGTAGTACAGGCACACACGCACATGCACGCACACACCCTTCCCATTCTATTTAAGAGTTGGGGGGGGGGGGGGAAGGTCCTTAAACTCAGAGAAGCCTAGAGTGTCTCACCATGACAACAGAGGGGTGTGTGGCGGGCGTCTGCTTGGCCGGCGGCGGGAGCTCCTCGTCGCTGAGCTCGTCCACGCCGTCCGACAGGCCGTCCACCTCGCTGACCGTCAGCAGCATGGTGGCGTGCTTGGCCTTCACAGTCAGCATCTTACACTTGGAGTGGAGCGAGGCGATCTGCTCCTGGTAGCCCCGGATCTTCAGTGCCAGCCCCTGTCAAAACATGAGCACCCCCGGGGTCAGCCCCCAACGTGGTACGGTCCACAATAGAAAATCAATACTGCCTGGGTGAAGTCCCTGAGAATAGGGGTGTTTTCAGCGTTGGATGCGGTGTGAAGGAGAGTACCGGCGCGCGAGGAGTAAGTGGAGCGAGCGCATTTCTCTTCTCTGTCTCTCTGGCTGGCAGTCTCTGTGTGTTTGTGTGTGTGCGGGAGAGAATAGCGCTGGGTCTGTCACTGTGACACACACACACTGGGCTGTCTATGAGCCAATCAGAGTAGCGGAGAGGCGGGCGAGTCACGGCAGCAGCTAGCTCGATAGGCAGGATGTTTGGTCGAGAGAGAGACTAACTGAATAAATTCAAATCTCTCCTCCACTCTCAACCAAACACAAAGGGAGTCGAGAGAGGCAGGAAGTGATCTCACGGCTCCCCCCTCCTTCCTCCACTTCCTTCCTCCAATCCTGAAGAAGATTCCTTATAACAAAAGAGGTTGGGGGAAAGGGTGACAGAGAGGGTGTCAAATTACTGCCTTGTTATGGCATTGAGGTAAGGCTCCTCCTCTCTCTCCCGCCCCCTCTCCTTCCTTCCCTCCCTCCTTCCCTCTCCCTCTCTCTACCAGATGGCCAATGCTCCGATAATCAGGTCATGTGACTTAGTGGGGCAGTGGACCTGCAGTTAACAACTCAGCTTATTCAACCAGTAACGACTCGACACAACAAACACACACTGCCAGCCAGCCAAACCCTAGCTCTGCACTAGCGCTCTCTCTCTGCACTAGCGAGACGGGTGTGTTTGGGGGGCTGTAAATACCGGCAATCAAGCAAGAATGTGTCTGTGGTCCAACCTTTATCTCTCTCTCTCTTAATCTCTGTTGCTCGCTCTCTTCCACCCTCTCTCTTTCATTCTCTCTCTCCCTCTCTCTCTGCGGGAGTGATCAAACACACACACTCAGCAAACTAAGACCGCAGTGTAAGGCTCGGGACTTGAAAGCTGCAGGCAACGGATGCTGCAGTCAACTGAGGTGGAACTACTCTGCATCGGCCCCCCTTCCTACGGTACATCTACTGTGAGAATGCAAATCAGGTAGCACAAGAAGTTTGTTTTAGACTCAGAGAGACAGCAACATTCTTCTGCACCATCATTCACCATTCAGCTGAGCACTTCAATAACTTCAGTACCAACCGACTTGGTTGGGTCTGGAAGAAACTAGAACTGTCTTTCATGGAAAGAAGCTGACTTGATGATCATACTGATGCCTGAGGATGTGTTTGTGTGCCGCCATTGTGCCGTTCTGCATATCGGTGTGCGCACACACACACACACACACGTTACCTTTAGTGGAAGTTCATAGAGAAAGATGATTATGCGCACAGGAAATATGAGTCATCACAGACATCAAATAAGTTCAAATAAGCGCTCTCTCTCTCTCCTTCTCTTCGCTCTCTCTCTCTATTATATCTCCATCAGCAGAACACTTTGAAGCTGAAGTGGGTGACCCAATTGTAAAATCCAATAAAAGACATTGAAATTGCACGTTAATTTCCCTAGACGTAGTAGCTTATGGGCTGGGTAGGACCACAAGACTGTGTTGAGTAGACTGCTTTGTTTGGTGTTGAGCTTAAGGACGCGATGAGTCTCAAACAGCCGTGTCAAGTCTGACACCTGCTGAGGGACTGAAACACAGCGTGGGCATACAAGTGAACCTGCAGTACGGAGATGCCTTTTAGTCTAATGAAGAATTTGTATTATTGGCAAGTGAAGAGAATGATACTAGCTTCACATCTAAATGGCTAAACGGACTGGCTTTCTACTGTTTATATTGACCTCCTCCCCCCCCACCACAGTGTTCGGTACACTTTGTAATGTCAACATGTCTGACCTCCACTGACCAGGTTTACGACGTTCCTGTGCCATTTGACAACAACAGTCAGCACATATGAAGAATGGAGATGACATCGTCTCACTAATCATGACCTGGGTTACATTGTAAGTGTGTTTGTACGCTTCAATAGTGCTTCATTGCACGTATGTGTGTGTGTGTCTGACCTCATGATGGTGGATCTGGGCCTGCAGCTCCTGGATGTTGCTGGTTGAGACGGGCCGGTCCTGGATGATGCGGTGGGCCTCTTCTATCAGCCTCTGCAGGTTCTTCACTTCCTGTTCGTACTGCTCGTACTGCACCACGGCCTCCTGGGAAAACGGGATTGAACACTCCCTCAGACCACAAGCTTTCTCGCCGCTCTCACATAGACAGACGCATTTTCACATCATCCTGATTTCCCATCCAAACGTCTTTATTTCTTTGCGTGTCATCTGGTTATTGCCGTTATCCCGTCATTGACTCGTTCCGCTTCTACAGGATTTGCCGGGCGCGTGGCGCCCTCTAGTGTACCTGCAGGATGTTGCACTGCTGGATGGTGGTGTGCTGCAGCTGGCTGGCCTCCTGCTGCAGGCTCTGGGCCGTCCTGCAGATGGGCAGGCTGGCCACTACCTCCTCTGGCAGCCGGAGGGCGCTCTGGCACTGCTGCAGCGTTTGCACCTGCTGCTTGAAGCCCTCCATCTCCACCAACACACGCTGTGGGGGAGCAGAGGAAGACGGGGTTGTGGGGGAGGAGAGGAGGGATGCCTTCACAGTTGCTGTGTGTGTGTGTGTGTGTGTACCTGTCTGTGTGTGAGCTGTTCTCTGAGGCTGAGCCTGGCCAGGTCTGGAGACGTGAGTGTGACCTGAGCCTGGTCTAGACTGGCATGCAGGCTCTTCACCTCCGACTCCAGACGCACCATGTCCTGCAGAGAGAGAGAAGAAGAACAGTTGCAGGTTCATTGTTCTGGGCCCCAACAATGTAGACTTTTAACAGAATGTAGCCCTTAATATGTAGCCCTGCCTGCTGCATTTCAACCAGATTGAGATCAGATTAGGAAATTAAGGGAATCAAGAGGGGAATGTGGGTGTAATGGCATACAATGGCCACCTGGGGACACTGTGGTTACACACCACTCAGGGTAGTGGACCCCCTCCCAAACATTCCCTCATTCAAATGACTGGAATTTCCTGTATTTATTGGGCAGTATTCTAAACAGGAGTTACACCTCAATAACAAAAGCACAATGGTTTCTAATAGTATAGGAGGTTTAAGAGGGGGGCCAGACTAGAGGCCCTCAAGGTTGTTGTTGTTCATCATAGCCCACAGTCCCCTGGTGTTCCAGGGGCATTGGGGCTGGGTGACCAGGTGTGTTACCTTGGCGGCGTCCTGCAGACTCTGCAGGCGTGTCCTGGCCCTCTGCTGCAGCTCCTGGGTTCGTCGGCTCAGGTGAGATACCTGCTGGCTCCACCCCTCAGTCTGGAGCACCTCCCCCAGCTGCCCCTCCCTTTCTCCCATGGCCTCCAGGTCACCGTGGAGACCGCGGCACTCGCGCAGCAACGCCTGTTGCCATGGTAATGTAGAACGTTGATGTGAAGAGGGATGAAAACACAGTAATCAAACATCAGTAGTGTGTATTTTACAACTTCTTGCTGAGGAGTCCTAGTGAGATAGTGAGATGGTTTAATCAACCAGGCCGTAGATTAAGTCACTCTGGGGTGATGAACCCACCTGGTGGGCTCTGATTTGCTCCTGCAGCTGAGAGGCGGTACTCCAGACGATCTGGCCAGTGACTAGGGCTTCTGCTTTCTCTGCCCATGCCAGGAGGAACACCTTCATGCCCTTATACTCCTCCCACTGCCGCTCTGCCTGCTCGGGAGTGGTGGGCGGGGGGGGGGGGGGGTACGAGGAAAAGAAGGGAAAAGACTGAGAACATGGACAGGCTTTTGGAGACCACTGCGTGCTCAAATGTTTAAGTAAAGAAAATAAACATGTTGATGGAGCCCAAGAACCAGTCTCTACATATCAAGGTATCCTTTAATCACAACAGCTTGTTTCAAATTATGTTTAGTGTGGATAGATTGATGGATGGATGAATGGATGGAGAGATGACGCATCGGTCACCTTCTTCAGCCGGCTGGCCCTGTCCTGGGCCTGCAGCATGGTCTGGCGCTGAGACTCTGCCAGCCTGGCCAGGCCGTCAGCCAGCTGTTTACACAGCAGAGGGTTCTGCTCGCCGAACTCCTGCACCGCCGTGCCCAGCTCTGCCAGGGAGCGAGCGCAGCCCACACACTCCTCACACAGACCCTGGGGGAGGGGGGGGGGGGGGGTGGAGAGAAAGGAGAGAAAGAGGGGTGGGCAGATTGAGAGAGGGAGAAAGGGAGGATAGAGAAAGGAGAGAACAGGTGGAGGAAGGGAATTGAGAGAGAGGAAGGGGATAGAAAAGAGGGTAGTAGGGGAAGGGGAGGACATGGAGGGGTACAGAGGAAGGGGGAGGGTGAAAGGGAGGGTGGATTGTGGACAGTGTGAGAGACCAGGAGTGGGTGGGGGGAAGGGTTGAGTGAAGAGGGGGTTAAGAGGGGGCCCATGAATGGAGATAAAGGGGGATTGGGGGGGAAGGATCCAAAAAGGGTTGGAGAGAGACAGGAACGAGTGAACGGTAAACATCGGCAAATAGCTCACCCCATGTGGCTAACTGTATCTGTTTGAAGTGAAGATAAAACACTTTCACCAAACATACGGATAGAGACCCCAAAGGAGACAGGCCTTAAGGAGAGGATACAGGGAAGGAAGGAGACAGGGGAGAGGGAGAGGAGGGGGGGTAAAATCCCATCTGGAATATTTCTCATGAAAGTGGGTCAGTCTTGAAGAGAAGGGGGAGTTCAAGACTTCAAACAACCCACATGCCACAGGCACACACATCAGTCATTAACCTCGAGGTCTGTTAAATAAACAGCAGGGTTTGGCTGGGGTTAATTGCATGGTAATGAGTCTATCAGCTGGACTCCTCGTTTACCTTGGTGAGCTCCTTGGCCTGCTCCAGGTCGGAAGCCTTCTCTCCAAGCTTCAGGGAGATGTTCTTCAGCTTGCCCTCCATCTCCTGCAGTCTGGAGATGAAATCCTCCTTCACGTCTCTGGTCTGCTGGACCTCCCTCTCCCTCGCCTGGACCTGACACAGTCACAGAGAGGAGACAGAAAATGTGGTACCGGATCTACAGATTCATCTTTAAACAATAGGCAATATGACCCAGATTTGGAGACCCTCGAGTAAACTGATGGGAAGAGCCGGGGGTGAGGGGTACCTGGTCCTCAGCCGATCCCAGGGCGAGAGCCACTTCGGCCAGCTGCATGCTGAGCTCTGAGGGCAGGGCGGCCTGGAGGTCCTGGTACTTGTTCTGCTGCAGCTCCGCCATGCGCTCCACACTCTGGCGCCTACTGATGACCTCACCATGGGCCGTCTGCATGACCGGGTTGGAAGGTGTTACTTACTGAAGGCTGTGTGAGTATGTGCAAGTGTGCGCGTGTTTACAAAACTCAAACTAGATAAGACAGCTTTCTTAAGATACTCGTGCTTAGTTACAGATTGTTTGTGTCTGTACGTGTGTTGGTTCCTGACTGTGAGCCTGTGTCTCCTCCCACCTCCAGCTCATGCAGCAGAGATTCCAGGTCTGCCGTGGGGCTGAGCAGCAGGCCTCGGGTGTCCTGGATCCAGCCTCTCACCAGGCCCAGCTCCCTCTCCACCTCCTCCCTCTCCCTCAGCTCCTGCTGCACCTGCGCCCGGCTGGAACGCACCAGCAGCGCCAGGCTGGAGACACGCACAGGTTGAGAGGCGGAGCCATCCGCAATCAATAGCGAGACGCACCTACCCACAACGCACACGCGGAAACGCACATCCTCAGGATTTACCTCTCGTAGCGCTCCTGCAAGGTCCTGATCTCCTCAAGGCAGGAGGTCTCATCTCCTCCCTTCTCTGGGCTCCTTTCCTCCTTCTCCCCCTCTTTCGGCTCCTCTTCCCGCCTCAGGCGGAGGGTGTGTTGCCCCAGCAGGGCCAGGGCGGACTGCTCGCGGTCCAGCTCCTGGTTGAAGGAGTCGTGGTACTCCAGCAGGCTCTGGAGCGCCGCCCTGCTGGCAGCCTTCTCCACAGTGCTGTCGGGGACACGGCCGTGGAGGTCTGTGGAGACGGAGCGCACCTTCTCCATCTGGGGATGGGGTGGGGGAGTCGTGTGTCGAAGGGCGGGGAGTTAGGAAGACGCATCCATATTTAATTGTACTTTTTCTTTATTATCTGCTGCTGTAGCTACTGTACCACTAGTCTTTCTCTGGTCCACACAATGCACAACATTTCAAACGAACCAACCACTATCAACAATGCATTTTTAAAGAAAGAAAATTCCTTATCAGAAAATGTGATGGGTTATTTTATTTTAATTTTATATAATCCTAAAATAGGAGATAGGTATGACTAGGTTTTATCTCATATATGGAGTTGGTTCACTGTAACAATGTCCTCCTGGGTCTCTTGTTAGATACTGCCTTTTATGGCCCAGGAAGAAGTCCAGAGCAGTGACTCATTCGTGAAGAATGATCTCATGTCCAGTTGAACAAAGAGGTTATAGAAAGCCACTGGACAACAAGAATGTGCCACATCGAGACATATGACCACTTCCTGATCCAAAGACCTCATTTCCTTCCCAGAAGCATTGCTTTGTGGGACAGGGATGTGTCAGAAGCAGTTGGAAGGCGGGAAAATACTTCCTGACTAAGATTTGGCGGGATCTAGGCACTGGCATTCTGCCTGGAATGACATCACCACACACACACACACTAGTTTAGTGTTTAGAGTAGAGGCTGTGAGCTCTGCTAGCATGTGTGAGTGGTGATCCAAATACACATGCAGAAGGTTAGTGTATAACATTGCTGGCTGTGCCATACTGTAGGTAGTTTAACGCATTACAGTACAGTCTTACTGTATTGACAGTGTGACATTTATATGGTATATATACACACAGTATATTCCCCTACCTTTTCAGAGAAACTTCTCCAGTCTCTGGCTGTGTCTTCCAGCACCCTCTCTTGGGCTTGCGATGTGCTGCGTAACCGACTCCAGCGTTGCCATAGTGATGACACCGAGTGGCTGACGACAACTTTACTGGACTCTGAACCAACCCGCTCCAGGTCTGCCCCCTTCTCTCTCAGAGCACACAGGGGGCGCTCCAACCCATCAATCTGGGTCACCAAAGACTGGAGGGAGGGGGGGAGGGGGGACAGAGCGGGGAGCAGAAGAGAAAAATAATCAAAAGGACAGTTTCAAAAAACTGATCTAAATATAGAAATAAAATCATATTTACCTTGTAATCCTGGAGCTTGTCCTCTGCTTCTTGGCTATTGGCTGCTTTGGCCGTGGAAAACAATGCAATTCTTCTTCCTGTTTCGTTCATCTGTCTAATCATCTCCTCTTTCTCCTTCTGGAAGGAGCACCATGGAGCAGCACAGCTAATGACAGACAAATAAGATATGGGAGTCCTGAATTGCAATTCCAATACCATTTAGAATAATGCAGTTAATGTATCTAACACACACACACACACCTCTGCAGGTTCTCCTGGTGTGTCCTCAGTTCTTCTTTGACCTCTGTACTTTTCATTTTGACTCCTTCCAAACTCTCTCTTAGCACCTTCGTTTCTCCTGGCCCAATCAGACCCTCCAGTTGGAGATTGACGGTCTCTAACTCCTCTAGCCCAGACGTGAATGCCTGTTCCAGGACAGAAATCTCCTCCAGCTCCCTTAGGCTTGCATCCTGGTTCTCCAGCTCCACTCCAAGGCTGGCTCTCTGGAGGACAGCCCCAGCCAGGTGCAGCCATCGCTGGGTAGACTGCTGAGCTGAGGGGTGCCTCTGGACGAGGGACAGGGCCTTACCCAGACTCATCTTAGTAATGGCGATAAGAAAGTTAGATTATGAGAATACCCTCATTGGAAAGTATATTCACTGTCCAAAAACTGTTTCACTTGTGCAGGTCAAATGTCAAAAATCCCTACTGAGACATTGGACTTTTTTTAGTTCCCTCTATTTCATTCAAAAGAGAAACCATTAGCAGGTGATTTCATTTTGGACATGTAAATTGTTAGGCCTCTTGAATTAAGTGCCCTTTAAGTACTTATCAAAACGTTATTTCTGTTCTGCAGTGCACTCAACTGGTCAATTATGACTTCCCATTGAGGCTCCCTGAGCAGGTTTATATTGATATTATGCGGCAGAGAGAAATGGGAGCATTTTTTCAACAGGTTCAGGCCATGAATGATGGAATGAGTCAAAACCACTAAAATGTTATACAATACTAAATTCCTCAAAAGCTTAAAAAAAGAAGCCTACTGTCGTGTACTGCATAGAAGCTTGCCATTTCAATTTCCATCACACATGGAATCTAGACATTCACAGACCCAAGGTGAAGAACTTACCTGTTTGGCCGCCACTGCTTGTTGAACATCAAAGGCCAGTTTAGCCAGCTCCTTGAGGTCGTCCTCTACGTGTGGCGGAATGGTCTTCTTCTTACTACTGTACCTCTGCTTCTCTCTGCTGCCCAGGACATCTGCCTTCCTCAGCCTTGACTTCACCTCCCCCTCCACCACATTCAGTCTTCTCACTTCCTCTTGAACCATCTCCACGTTTACCCCCGGAAGGGTCAAAGGTTGACTTAACTTGTCTTTCAAACTATTCAGCCAATTGGACATTCCATCAATCTCTGTTTTGAAATCTTCATCCTCCTCACATTGGTTTTCACACAGTCTAATGCGTTGTTTGACCTCTGTCTGAATGGAATATAGCTCTTCCTTTCGTGAGGTCACTTCCTCCTTTAAGGCCTGGATGGCAGTAGGGTCATAGTTCAAACAAAGCTCCTCAGCCTGTTGGCTCAGTCTCTCCAGCTGAGAGCTCACCCCTTCCAAACTCCCAACCAGCTTGTGAAGCCTCGCAAGTCTGTCTGTTGTTTTAAGGTGCGACTCTGACTCCAGTTTGACCAGCTCCTCCTGAACAGACCTCAGGCCACAGTCTAGCTGGGCTGATGTTGCGTTATGTTCTCCCAATGTCTTCGACGATTCACCTAAATGGTTCACCGACCCGTCAATCAACCTCTTCAGCGAATCGTGAAGATGGACCAGACGCCATGTCTCCTCAGGTCTGCATCGGAGACCCCTGCTCAGAAAGCCCTCAGTCTTCCCCCTCAGCTCCCTCACAGCAGGGCTGAGGTGGGATAGACTCTCAGCTAAATCTTTGTGTTCCTGACAAAGGCGATCGACGTCCTCCTCTCTGAGGCTGATTCTCTGCTTTCCCAAAGTGTCAAACTGCTCCTGAAGCTCCTCCAGTGCATTCTGAGTGATGTCGAAGAAGGTGTCAAACTCTTTCCTTTCGGAGATGGCGTGCTGCAGTCTGTCTTTTTTCTCTTTGGCTTGCGCTAGGATGCTGTTGTACTGTTGTGGGAGGGCGTTGAGCTTCTCATCCAGGTAGCAGTGGTCCACCTCATTCAGGGAGGGAAGAATCTCCTGGCCCACTCTCTGGACAATGAGGAGGAGGTTTTCATATTCCAACGCTTGCTCTAGAACATTCTGAAACTTCGATAGTTGAGCCTGCAGTTCCACGTCACCGTCCTTGTCCGTGACGCTAACTTCAGGGAATGTCACGACTTCGGCCTGTCTCAGCCAATGGCAAGTCTTATTCAGGTCGACCTGGAAGTACTTCCGAGAGGTCAGGGCCTTCTCCAAGTCCTGAACCCGCTGGGTGATCTTCTGGATTGCCGTGTTGAAGAGTCTCTGAAGGTCCTCCAGCCTGGCTAGCGTCTCCCCCCTCTCCTCGTCGGTGGCGTCCGTCTCCAGGACTCGTCCTTGGGTCCGGAGAGAGGCCAGCTCCCCCTCGTACGCCCGCAGGCCGCTCTGGACGCCACGGCACGCGCCCACCTGCTTGGTCAGATCCTCGGGGAGCAGAGACATGCGGTCGTCCACCAAGGCCTTCCTCTCCTGCTGCTGCACCCAGGACAGCGCCCTTCCCAGGCCTTGCAGGAACTGCGTCCGCTCCGTAAAGGCCTACGGAATAACAGTAAACAGATTTGGATTTGTGAACTAACTGATCCGTTCTTTAGATAAGAGAAGTCGGGAATCTATCAGTAACGCATGAGGAGGTTTTTCATGGTCAGGTGGCGTGCTTGTCTTTTTAAAACCCTTATATGAAAGAAAAATGATTGGAGTGAAAGACAAGATGGCTACCTTGCTGAGGTACTTCCTCCTCTGGGTCACCCTTGCTCCCAGGGCCTCTACTTCAGCCTGGGCCTGGAGGACCAGCTGCTGCAGACGCCTCCTCTCGCTCAGCCCCAGCCTGATTGGCCGATTGATTAACTGATTATTTACTTGACATTGCATTGAGTTCACAGGCATGCATCGCAACATAGGTCTTCTCATCAGAGGATAAAAAGTGTTGGGGAAAACAGGAAAACAATGTCCAATGTGGCACTTCATGGATTTGTTAAAAACCAAACACACGATGACAGTCGAGGGTTAAGGTGATTACCTGGACTCCACGGCCTGGGCCTCGCTCACCGCCTGGGCTAGCAGCTGCTGCCTGGCCTCCAGCTCCACACACACACTCAGGTGGTCAAACAGGAAGCTCTGGGCCAGGTCTGGTGGGGGGCTGGTCTTCAGGGCAGAGGTGAGGGCGGGTCGCTGCTCCTCTACCCACTGCCGGGCCTCCCTCAGCTGGGCCTCCACGCGGGCCAGCTCCTCCAGGGTGTGGGCCGAGGCCTGGATCTTCCCCTGGATCAAGCTCTCCAGCTGGGCCCAGCGCTGCTCCAGGTACCCCACCTGCAGATCCCAGACAAAAGGTTGTGGTTGAGCGGATAGAACACGACAAGGACGGGGTGGTGTGGAAGTATTGGTGGAGGTTCCAGGGTTACCTGTTGTTTGATGAGCTCCTTGTCCAGCAGGCTGAGGCGAGGCAGGACAGCTTGCCTCTGGTCTCTCAGCTCCTCCAAAGTCCCCCCCTGCTCCTTCAGGTCGCTGGACAGCTTCCTCAGGGCCTGCAGGTGCTCGCTGGTGCTCTCTGTGTCCGCTCTGACACACACACGCACACACACACACACACACACACACACACACACACACACACACACACACACACACACACACACACACACACACACACACACACACACACACACACACACACACACACACACACACACACACACACACACACACGGGAAAAGTGATTAGTGTGTATGTCTGAGAAAGAGAGCTGTGTGGATGGATGTATATTGTTGCATAACGTATGGATGAATAACAGTTGGATGAACACACACATGGTCTTTCCGTACCTGGCCAGGTAGTCCCACTCTCTGGACACCTGGTGGAAGAGCTCCTCCACGGCGGCCACACACTCCTGGTACTCCCCGCTCCGCTGCATGTCCTCCCCCCTCTGGGTCTCCAGCTCCTCGGCTCTCTGGCCCAGCTCCTGCCAAGCCCTCTTCAGACCGGCTACCTCCTCCAGGGCGGGGCAGTCCCGGCCCCCCGTCAGCCCCGACACAGCCTCTCTCAGCTGGGCTGCCTCGGCCTGTCTGTCCCTGATCTGCTGGAGGAACTCCTGGAACGATAGACGACGGGTTTGTTATTGAGTTGTGGAAATGTGGAAATCTCCAAGCCAAGTGAGGGGCTGGTTAACTGACTCTCAAATAATGGGCACAGATGCAACGGCATATGGAATATGGCCTGGCGTTATGGAACATGGCCTGGCGTTATGGAACATTATGGAACGTGGGCCCACTCTGAAATGGGGCATTGTCCTGTGAGGCGCCACTGATTGCTGAATAGAAACCTTGGCCCAAGAGTAGGGCGGCTAACTCGGATGAAAATGGAGGGGCTGCTCAACCCTGCTGTCCTTACTCAAACTTGTATCTACTTGAATTGATATGACACTGAGTTGCAGATCGGGAGAAAATCAGCAACACTCTGAATGATTGATCAACTGGTCAATCTCTCCAGCTCTTCATTAATAACCTTTTCCATCTATCCATCCAGTCCATCTATCTATCTATCCCTCCCTCCCTCCCTCCCTCCTCCCTGCTCTGACCTGGGCCTGGTCCAGCTGGTTCTGGGCGATCTTGGCCTCCAGCTCTGCAGGTCTCCTGCTCAGGTTGTGGAGCTGCAGCTCCGTCTCTCTCAGCTGGGCCTCCAGGTCGGAGCGCTGCTCCCGAACGTCCCTCCAGCTGTCAGCCACCTCCTCGCACAGCAGCATCCTCTCCTCGATCTGAGGAGCAGCAGGAAGCAAAAGGGGGGAACGTTCAGGGACGCACAGCTGCACGACGGATCGCACCGCTCACAGTTACACGGACGCCCTGAAGTCATATCGATGACTCGGGCATTGTCGTTCACGGTAGGAAGTGCTATCGTTGCACATCCCAAGAACAATCAAGAACGTCCAACTTTGAAAGTGGGTTACACCCCACACACCCAATCATCCACCCAATCATCCACCCAATCATCCACCCAAATCATAAAAAAAACTGGGTCTGGTCGACATGAACTGTGGTGTTGTGGTGCTTCTCCACGGCTCCCTCTCTCTGCCTCACCTGCAGCTTGACCTGCTGGATGTCTGTCGCCGTCTCCCTCACCCTCTGCTCAGCCAGGTCGCAGGTGGAGCACACCAGCTGCAGGTAGGTACTGGCCTGCTCCTGCAGAGTCCGCTCCTGCTTCACCTGATAACACACCATCACCACCACACACAGATATTTACTGCCAGTAGATTACACACAGGAGGTGGTTGCGTCAGCCTACGGGGTGGTGCAGGTGAGCGACCTGTAGTAGCGCATCCTCCAGGCTCAGGGGGGGGTGTGCAGGGGGCTCGGGCTCCACGGAGGCAGAGGCCAGCCAGGTCTGACACTGCTGCAGGGCATCCTGGAGGCTCACATGTCTCTGGAGCTCCCTGTCCAAACTCTGGTAGACCTGGAGATGAGGGGGGGGGGGGGGGGGAGAGAGTGAGAACGAAAGGAAAAACAATGGAAATCTTAAGACTCAAAAACTTCTGCTGGACTCATTATAAAGCCTTTGGCGACAATTGTTTTTCCGTACGAAAACGAGACACTACAAAACGCTGCCCAATTAATTTCCATAATTCCAAATCAGCGTCTTCCCTCTGAAAAGACAATAGTGCAGCATGGTTAGGGCCCTGTGTGTTTGACAGGTGTTGAATGTGAAGGCGTCCCTAATCTACAGAGAAGACAACAGCAGCAGGACATGATTGACATCGTTAATATGAGGGCCTTAGGGGGGGGCTTGGTCAATAACAGACATGTGTTGGCCCGGTGCCTGGCAGAGTTGGCAGAGGATAGGAGGTTGGCAAGGTGGCAGGGTGCCGGGGGCGACAGGAGGGGTGTGGTATTAGACAGCGCCGGGCTGTGGCACTGACTGACTTTTGGCAAGCATGGCACGGCTGGAACACCAGTTATGGGATTGGCACAGTCCTGTTGATAGAGTGTGTGGCTGGATCCACGGGTTGCCAGGTTGGCTGTATAATAATGGTGTCGGGAGGGAAGCTAAGTTGACAGGGTGGATGTTGCCAAAATGACAGAGTGGAGGTGGATTAGAGAGGGTTGCCATATTTGGTGAATAGCGTGACCCATTTTGGCTCATACAGATTAAATCAACTTGACAGAGACTGCACAGGGATTAATAAAGTAGGATTGAGAGAGTGGTTTTGGCTGGTGCAGTTGGTTAGCGTTGGCATGGGTGGTGCTAGTCTGCGCTGGCAGGGCCCTCTGGTTTGGCGGTGAAGGTCAGTCTTGAGAGAAGGTGCTTAGATGTCCAAATGGGTATGGATTAAGGGAATGCTTGTGCCAGCGTGATATCAACAAATTGGCTTCGCTGTGGTGTGCATGTGTGTGTGTGTTGGCGTGAAGGTTTGTGTCTCTTTTAATTGTACTTCCGTCAAGTTCCTCACTCTCTCTCTCCCCCCAAACACAACCATCCCTCTCTCTCCCCTCCACCCTTCCCACCCTCCCTCCCTCCCCTCCGTCCTCACTCTCTGTGCTGTGCTGCAGATGGCAGAGTAGCTGTCCCTGGTGCCCTGCTGATGGGCCTGGACCTGCTGCCTTAGTCTGTTCTGCACGCGCTCAGTGCAGCCCCGCACCAGGTCCTCGCCACGCTCCTTCAGCCCTGCCAGGCGGTCCTCGAACCCTGCTATCTCCTCCATGATGGCCTGAGGAGAGCACACACACAATACAGACACAAAGACAAGCAGTCTGGGTGTTACTCAGGGTGAATGGTCAAGGACAACATCAAAGACAGCTTGTGGAGAATCCTCAGAGCCAAAAGACGGGATTGGATCGGACAACTGGACTCAAGCAGAGGTCAAATGACACAGTCGAGAAGAAAATGGGGTCTTTGTGCTGTGTCTCACAGACTGAAGTCTGGATATATTGTGGTTGATTATGGAGTGAAAAAGTTGAAAAGGTTAACTGGTTTGTCAATGTGAAAAGTCACGATTCAATGAACTGGATGAAAAACCATTGTCCTGAAATGGAATGACATGAATATACCACAGCATACGAAGTGGTCATACCTTATGGCTGGCTAGCAGCTGAGTGGCTGCCTCGAGGCCGCCACCCAAAGAGGGGTCAGGGGTCACCATCCTGCTGGACATCTGTAGGAGCCACCTTTCCACTTCCTGTAGCTCGCTGTGGTACGCTTCCTGCTCTTTCACCTGGCCCTCCAGATGATGCACATGGGCCTGACACACACACACCAGTCATTAACGTTAATGTATATCAAAGGAATACTGCGGTATTGCTCGGGCTAATTGCGAAGTAATGAGTTTTACCATGCAAACCATTTTTTATTTTTTTTACATTTATGATTTGTGTCAAACGTGTGGCAAACACGTCTGGTGTTCCTGGGTGCGTCCTGCTCACCTTGGCCGTACCGCACAGGTCTGCGTAGTCGGCCTGCAGACGGAGCATGTTGTCCCTGACGGAGGGGTAGTGGACGGAGGCCAGCAGGGCCTCCCCCTTCTCCACCACCGACCTTACCGCGGGGTCCCTGGACTGGACCGTCTGGAGCAGGGCCTGAGGGGGGAAGAGAAGGGATGGGAGGAAGGGGAGGGAGAAAGGAGGAGGTGGGACAGAGTAAGAAAAAGAGAAGGAAAGACAACGTGTAACCTTGTAGTGTACTTAGGGGTCAGTGGTGTCTGAGGTTAAGGGTGAAAGGTCACAGAAAGGGTCCCATATTCTACCTTGTACTTAGCTAGCTGGGCCCTCCTCTGGTACAGCTCAGCCTTGGGTTCCAGGGGCCCGCTGAGCACTGCCTTGGTCTCCAGCAGCCACTGGGCCTGGGCCTTGTACCGGTCCTGGAACTCCCTGGCCAGCAGCACAGCACGCTCAAGGGAGCCTTGCTCCTGTCGTAGCCCACCAGCGAGCTCCTCCAGCTGGGATAGGCGGGCCTCCACCTCACCTCCCAGACTCTCAGCCCCAGAGTCCTCCAGGAAGCCGGCAGCCCGCTCCGCCTTCTCTCTCAGGGACTTGAGGAGGGAGTGGCCATGCTGGAGCTCAGACTGGAGAGACTGGAGAGAGAGAGACAGAGAGTCAGAGAGTCAGCAATATATAGAAGGATTTCTGAATATCATCTTCATGTTATTGATTTTTTTTAAGCCCCCACAGGGTGAGTTTGTAATAAACTCTACACCATTACAATATGAAGTAAGTAAGTAAGTAAGTAAGACTTTATTTATATAGCACTTTTCATACAAGAATTGCAGCTCAAAGTGCTTTACATAAAATCAACAAAACAATAATACAAGTGTTGATCTAAACTAGCCGCACTCTATCTGCGGTCTCTCGAATCCATCTTAGATCCGAGCTGCCACTTGCAGTTTCTAATACACAAGACAAGACAAGGTAAACATGAGGAAAGAGGAGGAAAAAAGGCAACACCCAGACAATGCTCCTAGAGGAGTACAGTGTGGGAACAGACAAAAACCTCAGCACATAAGTACAACAACATTTACAAAAACAGGCGAAGGCGTTGGATGGGGGTGGGGGGGTGGTGATATCTGTAGTAGGTGAAAGTTAATGTGTGAGTAGGTCTGGGTTGGCGCCCTCGACCTAGGCCACAATCAGTCCGATTCTCCCTATGCAGATTGTGTTGGCCAGGAGACATCCTTGGTCATGACCCAGGCAGAGACCAAACCACAGATGTCGGTGGGGGGGGGGGGAAGGGAGGAGCAAGATAGTCTCGCTTCAGCGCTCTCCAGGGGAAGGGATGGAAGGGGTGGAAACAGAGGAACAGAACCATCACCAAACAAATACCTTCAAACATTACACTTTATTACTGCATGCTTCCCCTGACTTTCAACACCAGCATCTTCACACAAACACACACACACAGACACACACACAAAAGCACATTTCTTTGTTCCTCAGACAACCTTGGCGTCTCTTCTGCTTGGTTACAGAAGCTCCGCCCCCTCCTGAGGAGGGCTTTGAACCTGGCAGGAGAGACAGCATGGTGAGACCGCTGTCAGACCCACACTGGAGCGTGCGGTCAGAACGCGGTCAGAGTGGCAAGACCACAGAGGAGTCATATGAAAGGAGAGACCAATTACCGGACAGAGTCAGTAGGGGGTTTCCAGGGCAACCAACACACACTCGCCCTCTCTCACACACACACACTCCACAATCTCTCCTCACCCTCTCTTTCTCATCTCACACACATCCACTCTCTTATGGTACTTATTTCCCTCAACAGGGCACCATCATGTGCCCTATAGTTTCCACACAGGAGAGGAGGGCTTCAGCAAGCTCCCCTGACAGGCTCGCTCCCTTCTGATGATGCGCTAACAAGATGAGTGTGTCCACGCGCGCACACACCTCGTACAGCTCTTAATGATGTCTGCAGGCACGGGGCTTCCTAGCGAGGTCCATCTCCCTTCATCATGGCTCCTCAGTACGTTCAGCGTGATCTTATAGGATACACACATGTATGGATTTAGGTGTAGACTGGTGTAGACTGGTGAGCTAACAATGTTTATGCACCACTGTAGTAGCGTGTGAAGACATATACTTGAATGGAACTGCTGAAATTAACTTTTTATTGTATACCCTTGTATGCACACACTTTGTGTGACCTGGACTCTATTTGCGCTTGCACACAAGAGCTCTTATTCGCATAAAATCAAGCTGTGTCATTACCTGCAAGACAATTAAACCCAGCAGGAAGGCACTGGATATTATTCCAAGCTAATTTGTTCGCTTCTCTTTTCTGCACAACATCTCGACACACTAACAGGGTCTGTGTCTGTGTTTACATACTTCGGTGTACACTGGCTCAATCTGGTGGCACTTAACAATGGTTGCTCCAACACAACAATTTCCACCAGCTACATCCCAAACCCGCAATAATAAACCATGTTGAATTGTCCCCTGCAGTGATATTGGCTTTCACACTAACAGTATCTATCTGTATGGCCTTTGGTTAATATGCACAATGGCACGCTCTTGTAGATAAAAAACGTTCCCTGTTCAATATGCCTGTCTTCAGCCCAGTAATCATGTAAATCAGTAAATCATGTGATGTAGACATACACTGTATACTTTCTAAATATGCCAAAATATTCGCAGGACGTGTTTGCCAATCCTTTAGACTTGGAACATCTGATAAACGTCCTCTAGGCTTGATGCTGAACACAGACTTTGTGTGATGAAGGTCCTCGATCCCTGTAATCATTCATCTGACACAGTGTTGCACTTCTACCTATGCGCATCAGGACAGCACCGCTGGCTGCTGAAGCACCAAGTATGACAGTGGAGGGGGCTGATTATCTGGGCCTTTATCCATGGTAGCTCTCCGTGGCTCCTGGCTAGGATGTCTATCTTGCTCTATCCCACAGGGCGCTCTCTCTCTCTCTCTCTCTCTCTCTCTCTCTCTCTCTCTCTCTCTCTCTCTCTCTCTCATCTCTCTCTCTCTCTCTCTCTCTCTTCTCTCTCTCTCTCTCTCTCTCTCATCTCTCTCTCTCTCTCTCTCTCTCTCTCATCTCTCTCTCTCTCTCTCTCTCTCTCTCTCTCTCTCTCTCTCCTCTCTCTCTCTCTCTCTCTCTCTCTCTCTCTCTCTCTCTCTTCTCTCTCTCTCTCTCTCTCCTCTCTCTCTCTCCTCTCTCTCCTCTCTCTCTCTCTCTCTCTCTCTCTCTCTCTCTCTCTCTCTCTCTCTCTCTCCTCTCTCTCTCTCTCTCTCTCTCTCTCCTCTCTCTCCTCTCTCTCTCTCTCTCTCATCTCCTCTTCTCTCTCTCTCTCTCTCCTCTCTCTCTCCTTCTCTCTCTCTCTCTCTCTCTCTCTCTCTCCTCTCTCTCTCTCTCTCTCTCTCTCTCTCTCTCTCTCTCTCTCTCTCTCTCTCTCCTTCTCTCTCTCTCTCTCTCTCTCTCTCTCTCTCTCTCTCTCTCTCTCTCTCTCTCTCTCTCTCTCTCTGAGAGAGAGACCCAGGGCTGTATTGCCCATCAGTCTGCCCTGCTAGCAGAACACGTGCAGTGACAGCATGGACCAGTCCCAACGCCAGAGGGGGACGTTGAGACCAGGACATGGATTACTGCAAAGCTCATGCCAGATGAGCTGTGTCTTTATGTGGTGTGTGAATATCTTTGTGTAGGTGATCAAGTGTGTACATGTACAGTATGTGCAGTGTGTGTGTGTGTATACCAGCAGGCCAGATGAGCTGTGTGTGTGTGCGTGTGTGTGTGTGCGTGTGGTGTTTTGCAGTGCGTGCGTGTGGTGTGGTGTGCAGTGTGTATGGGGCAGGCTCTTGACATGGTGGATGCTTCTTCATCCTCTGTCTCACAGTGGGGGGCCCCCCTCCTCTCCCCTCCCCCTTCACTCCCCAGCTTCCACTAAAAACGCGCCCACTTTGTCTTCGTAAAGAGAATCGATACAGACACACAGACACACACGCTCCTCTGTTTATGCCCTGGCAACTTGGTACAGTAATGATTTTGGGTGTTTCAGAGAGGTGATTTGTGTGTGCGAGTTTAGACTTGTGTTTGTGTCCATGTGTGAGTCTGTGTTTGTGCTGGCACGCGTGCCTCCCTGTTCCAGTCAAGTTAGTTCCGTCTCATCCAAGAGATGAGCCATCTAGCTGATTATTGTCTATTTGGTAACACTGTCCCCATAGATACAGAAGCTACTAAATCTAACAACGCCGTATTGACACACACACACTCTCACAAACACAAACAATAAAAAGGGTTTACAAACACCTTTTGTTGCTTGGCAGAAAATTAGATTGGAATAGCAATCTCATTGCAAATGGCTGAGAAATTGGACTGAAATGAGGCATTGCTGAAATTCTGTGGCATTAATTAAAAATCCAGAAAACACCATCCATCTTGTGATAGATAACGCTACAGAGGCTTAATTAAGTTTTATCAAGGCAATCTGTCGCTGTATAGGAAACAGGAACTCTGGGTTCTGGAAAGACTATTCCACAAAGCTATTAGATGTGGACGTTCTGTTCCATAATGGTTGAACAAACATGGACACTGCCGCAACATCTCCACACAATGCAATGCAACTGGGCGTTACCTCAAGTTTTTTCATCTTCCTCTCCATGGCAACCCGGTCCAGAGGTTCTGTGCTGGCACTCACTGCTCGGAAGTTCTTCTGGGTCGAGCTGAGCCAATCAGAGAAGGAGATGCAGAGGCTCTCGGCCTCCTCAATGCTCCTCAGTTCTTCCTGAAGCTGCTTGATGGTCTCCTGGAAGAAAATTGGTGCAGAAGGTTGTGATGTTACTGCTTGCGACATCATACTGCACAGCGTTCAGACATTCAAGCCGAGGCTGAAGGTGAGTTCAAGGTGAGTCGTCTTGTTAAGCTTTTGATATGTTTTGCCAACCTCAGCTAGGTTTCAAAAAGTAGTTTCTTAAAAATTCTAGACCAACTAAAAAAAAAACAAAAAAAAAACAGTCCTTTTGTTTGAAACTCCATTCGAAATGCATTTGGCCAACAGAGAACGATTTCTGAGTCCTGGTTAAAATCTATATCAACCCTGCTTTAACAACAAACTGATCTTTACTTTGATCTCCGAGACGTCAATATGAGAACTGCAGGCGGTGAAGGATTCGCTGGTTTCCACATTTCATACCCACTCAACTGTGATCTCAAGCCAATGCTACATATGAGTGGGGGGGAAGCCTGCAGTTTTGACCCATCATTCACTTGACTTGCAGATCTCATAGTGTGAAGCTCCAATTAGCTGATAGTGCTGAGTGCACACCTTCGCTGAGGAGATGGAGGTAGCAGCTCTCCAGCATGGAGCACACACGCTTCACGCTGAATAATTACAAGCATCCAAGCAGCGGAGAGGGAGGTGTGTGTGTGTGTGTGTGGTTAGCATCTGTGTACAGCGTGTGCACATGCGTTAGAGAGAAAGTCAGAGATACAGAGCAAAGGAGAGAGTGCCAAAGAGAGTGAGAGAGAGCAAGAGAGAGAGAGAGAGATAGACAGGGAAAGATAGAGAGACAGCGAGAACGAGTGAGCGAGAAAGAGAGCGAGTTGTTACTGCAGGTCTAAAAATCAATGGCTCTGGCAGCGCAGCCCTTCCAGTCGGGGTGCAGAGTGTGAGATTGCCTTGTGTAGCGTTTAATTACAGCCTGAGTCTCAGACCAGAGGAGGCCCATTGATTTTCCTTTAGTCCTTCATAGTGGAGCTGGAAAATAAAGGGCTTGTTTCACGTATAGGCTGTGTGCAAATTCGAGTCACTGCAACAAGACACTCAATTCACAATCGACGATATAACAAGGGAATGGTCCACGTGAGAACGAAATAATGAGTTTTGAATTGGATCTCAAATTGAAGTCTGAAAGTATAAGTGTGCACAAGTGTGTGTGCTGATGTTCCATGTGTTTATTGTGTGATGATGTTGCCAGTGTGAATGTGGTGTGTGTAGCTATGTCTCACCTGTAAGCTAAGCAGCAGGGCGTGGTAGCGGGCGCTGAGCAGGGTGGCTCTGGTGCTGACCCGGGAGCTGACGTGGGTCTCCTCCATCACCTGCTGGGCCAGAACTGACAGGCCTCCGCTCTGCTGCACCAGCGCCCCCTCCTGCCACCGCTGGGAAACGCAACACAGGGCTGAGAGTTAGCATGAACCGCTAACATGGCTAACACACCGTGAACTTTAGTTTACAGCAGTCCTGCTCTCCCGTCTCTCTAATGATTTTCATTCTCTTCCTCCCTCCTTCCCTCTCACCTGAAGCTGTTTTAGCTGGGCTTCCTTGGTAGGTCTGTCAGACCGGCGGTGAGTCCTAATGCTGGCCTTCTTCTCCATATCCTCCAGCCATTCAGCCAGACTCTGAAACTTCTCCCCCAGTAGCCTCAGCCTACCCAGGGTGGAGCCCAGCTGGATGCCAGTCTCTTCCAGTCGGGCCTGGTAAGCACCCCACTCGCGCTGCACTGTGTCCAGGGCTCGGTCCTCGATCTGGGGCACGCCCCACGGGATCACGCCCTCTCTGCTGGAGAGGACGGAGCAGAGCAGGGAGCGACCCTCCGAGCAGCGTTCCTGGAGGAGCTGAGGGAGAGAGCGAGAGAGAGAGAGCGAGAGAAGAACAAAGGATGACAGGAGGACAAAGACAGGGTGGCAGTGTCAGAATGCTGATCGAAAGGAAAGTGATAATTGTGTAGTATCACCTCATACAAACATCATTACAACCCCCAATGTCACACCCCCATGTCTGACCATTCAGGCTTTTTACAACGTTGTTAAAAAAATCAATGCACTCCGATACACAGTTAAATAAACAAACAAACCACTCCAACAGTGTAGCTCCACGCAGTACACGGTAACCATAACTACTCCCTAATCTCAAAATCCTAACCTCTAACCCAATCCTTTACCCAAACCCTCCGAAACCCTAACCTTTAACGCCTTCCCCATTAACCCCATCCCCTTTCCCCCTGTCCATGCCGACCCCTCAGAGTCGCTGCGGGGTGCTGACCTGTAGCTGCTGCAGCGTGTCCTCCAGTGTCTCCACATCTCCCTCGGGGTGGCTGAGAGGGCCCAGGGTGGCCTGCTCCCGCTCCAGCCAGTCCTCAAACACGTGCAGCCCCCTCTGGTACTCCTGGTGGACCAGCACCAGCTGCTTGGCCTTGCTCACAGCAGCCTGGGGGGGAGGCACAACAGGAGGGAGATCATTTGAGCATTAGGAGTCTGCTATTTTATTAGGACTTCTTACAACCCATGCTTTTAAAGTATCGTTTGTGGTGTAGAGACATTACACAAAATGTATGTTAAGACGGCTCAAGAGAAGCAGTTTAAAACACCCAGACATTGGCTATGGCCCAAACAGTCCATGCATACTTAATTGGATGCCTTTTCGAAGAAGTATAGTGTAGATGCTTTTTCATTGTTTTGTAATTGTGTAAACCATCAAGCAAGTAAATTAAGAGCACATTCCTAATTCCAGACACAGCATGGAAGCGAGTTGTTTTGTGTGTGTGTTTGTCACCTTGGCCTTGTCTTTGATGGATGAGTATCTCTGCTGCAGCGCCTGGACCTCCTGCTGGGTAGTGTAGTGTTCAGCCATGTTGGAACCTTTGGTAGCAATAGTCTCCAGAGGGCTGCTGTGGCTTAGAACTTCCTCATACAGCAGCTAATCACACATGCAAACAGGGACACACCACACACACACACATCGTTAGACTAACCAGACCTGAACATTTGAAAAAGCACAACTTCATATGGATCTTCAGTTATCGGTATCACCACAGCAGCCCAGCACCTTGGTCTTGCCCAGGTTGGCTGTCTTGTCCCTCATCTCAGAGTAGGGCCTGTCTGAGCAGCCCAGAGTCTCCTCCACCCTCTCCATCCACAGAGTGAACTGGCCCACGTCCTCCTGGTAGCTGGTCCACTGGGACAGGGCGCCCTCCAGCTGGCTGTGAACACACAAGCACGGAGATACGCTATTCATCCCAGACAGATCAGCTCCCCTCCCATTCAAACCCACTTGTGATCCATCACCAGACCAAACGGACAGGGTCCGCTAATTGATGGATCGATCCGTTTCCGTGGGCGACCTTTTCTGACCTTTTGCACTGGATGGAGGCGGACAGCAGGGCGTCCCAGGAGTCCTTGAGGTCCTGGATCTGCTTGCGGACCACGGGGACGCCCTCGGCCGACGTGTTCCTCTGCACGGCCTCGCCCCGCGTCAGCAGCATCTTCAGCTGGATCTCCCTCTCCTGCCGGGCCGCCAGCAGACCCTGGGGGTCAACAGCACCAGAAACGACAGTCACCTTAGGGCTCTCCTGGACTTTGGTTTGTCTAGTTTCTTGCCGTTTCATCTATTCTACTGTTACTTCATTTGATTCAGCATTGAAAAGGTTCTACCAGGAACCTGAGAGGTTTCTCAGGTGGTTTCCCCCCACCAACTGACCTCCAGCTGGATCATCCTGTCCTCCAGGACACCCTTGTCTGCGGTGGGGGAGAGGCAGGTGAGCAGGACCCTCTGGGCCTCAGACACCCAGTCCTGGAGCTCCTTCAGGCCCTGGGAGAACAGCCTGTGCTCCCCTACGATGCGCTCGATCCTGGATGCCTTGTCCTGGGAGGTGGAGGAGGGGGGTGGGGTGGAGGTTGGTAAAACCTAGGGATCTTGAAGGTCTTAATAATGGTTTTGGACTGGAACAGCAGTAGGTAACAATGATATACTGCAAGATGACTTGAAACCGGTGTTTCAAAATACAATGAGCGTGTGGAGGGTTTCAGTCATGTTTCGTTATAATTTACAGAATTCTGCAGAGTAGAGAAAAATGGAGACATACTGCAAGTGCCTGTGTTACACCTTGCATACACACAGAGAGAGAGCACCTGAGATTGAGCTCAGCTAGCCACAAGTGGCTTATCTCCAACATCGCTGTGCCTGTTTCCATGTAACTGAGGGAAGAGTATCTATAAATAGCTCACTAGGTACATAGCTAGCCTACCAAGTAAATAAGGTTAATTCATCATCCCTGGATGGACACTATCATAGACTCTCAGTGTGAGAGGGAAGGGCTAGCGGTCAGCACAAAGTTCACTGATATAAAACATGAGGATGAGGGAAACGTGTTTTAAAGGTCACAACTATTCTAGAATAGAAAACCGTTTCCTGTCTGGTGTTGCCTAGTGTTCATAAATGTTGGGTTGTGGTCCAATAAATCTTGTGCTGTCATCAGTAACGACACTCAAGTCTCTCGTATGGTTGGTGACTCAGCAATTCCTCAGGCTAATTTAAAATAAACAAGAGGGAGAGGTCTGCTTTGCTGACACACAGAAACAAACAAGTGTTTTAGCTGAAACGAGCCCTATGATTCATGAGCTACACTGCCGCATTCCGTTACACAGGGAATTCTGCTCGACTCAGCAACATACCGTAACTACATGAACACAGACACAGCCACACAGTTGACGACATGAACAGACTGATAACCCAACAAGATGTTTGGAGTCTTGGAGCGAACAAGGCATGAATCAAGCAACGGCACACCCCCAAGCCACGGTTGAGCACAGAGAGAAGGGGTTACAGAGCAGGGGTTAGGTGGGGCTGGGGTGGGTTGGGGGTGAGAGGGTTACCTTGGTGAGGTTACTGAGAGCCAGGTACTGTGCAGACAGCTGGGACACTCGGTGGACGAAGCCCTTGCCGGCTGTCTGACCCTCCCAGAGGTGGTGGGCCTTCTCCCTCAGCACCCCCAGCTCGGCCTCGCGACCAGCCATCTCCTCCAACACACACTTTGACGTGTGTGTGTGTGTGTGGGTGTGTGTGTGTGGAAGGGTGAGGGATTGGGGAAGGAGGGATTGGGGAGTTTTGGGAGGAGTAGGGGGCGAGGAGGAAGAGTTGATGAGAGGTGAGTAAACAGGAGACGGAGACCAGACACACAGCAACATGAGCACATTAACACCCAGGGGTTACAAAACAGTGTGCTTAGAAAAAAAAAACAGCAGCGTTTTCAAATGATGTCGTTTGGGAACAGGAGGGCACGTACACCCAGGTAGAAAGACAAAGGAGCTAATACAACTGGAGGTGTGGAGGTGGGGGTGGGGTGTAGTATTGTAACCATGGTTTAGACAGATGCATACAGAGCCTGCATTGTGCTGAACAGCAGCAGTGCTTTGGTTGAGGGAAATGTAATTGCTTGCAGGGGCCACAGACAAAAGCTAGCGTAAAGAGGAAGGGTGACAACGTAAATACAGAAATAGCAACAACGATAAGGGCAGGCTTTGATTTTGTTTTGTTTTTCTTCCTATTGTCAGTAATCTTTTCAGTGCTCCTGTCTCTCACTAGCTCTCTCTGTCTCTCTTTCTCCGGTTCTCTCTCGTTTCTTTGTCGACAGGGCCATTATCGCATCCTAAGAAGGTCCTTTTAGCCGCACGGTACACTGGCTCTGACAGAAAAGAGAATTAATTAGATTTCGGACTTATCCACGACTATTGTGTCAAAATGTGTGGGGCCCAATCTGATTCTGTGCTGCTTGATAAATGTGATTAGGGTGTTCCACAGTCTCTGAGCTGATTTGTGATTGAACTCCAGGGACGCGGATCCTCAGAACCACATCTCCTTTCCTACTCAGCTGATTTCATAGATATTTCCAAATAAATTTTTATTATGAATATTTTATGGAAAAAGGTTGAGTAGCAAGCCTTTTATTTTACCCCCCCCAACAATTTTTTATTCCTGTGGAGGTTGCTGAGTCAGAGTGGGGTGATCCAGCGGTTGTAGTATAACAGTTGGATAAGCAGCGGGGGAGTGGGTGAACTTGTTGGCGGGAGAAAAGGGGGGTGGGTACCTGTAGCTTGCTGAGCTCCTGTTTCTTGGCCGGGAGGTCGTGAAGCCGGGCGCTGCTCTCCTGAACTCTGACCTCTGTGCTGTTCAGCCAATCCTGAAGGGGTTCAGCGCTGGCCTCGAACTCTCTCATCTGAGACTGCAGGCTCTGATGATTGAGGATGTGAGTACACACTCGTATGAATACAAAAAAAACGAATGCTCACGCACTTGCACACACAAACTCACACGCATACACACACACACACACCTTCAGGGCAGTCTCCCTCATCTGCAGGTTGGACATCAGGCTCTTCCAGTCCTCCCTGGCGTTGGCCACCTTGGCCCGGACCCCCTCCACCCGATCACCGGGGACAACAGCCATGAGCAGGTCTCCGCAGGCCCCCACGGTGCTCAACCTGGCCTGGCCATGCTCCCTGTCCCCCAGAAACTCCTACACACACACAGGGGCCACAGAGGTGGGGAACTCAGAAAATAGGTGGTGAAAATAAAGGAGAATTCCAAAGAGAGACTTTTTTTCCTTCAGCTTTCTATGGGGAGGGGGGGGGGGGGGGTCAGATACAAGAGGGGCACAGATGAGAGTCGGTGAGACTTAAAAGCGTGGTTAGACGTGCCCTTCAACCCTTTTACACAGCTTCCCTCTCACTCGGGCACACACACACACACACTCGCGTGTCTCTGGGAGCTGGGCAGAGCCGGTGACAGCGACACAGCAGGGACTGCTGCGCCATCTGTGCAGTCAGCACATCACTTACACACACATGAGATCCAGCTCTGGTCCCCTCACACACACACAGTACATACTTGCCATCTCTCTCTTTCTCTGTCTCCCTCTATCCTTGTCTGTCTGTCTGTCTGTCTCTCTTTCTCCAGTACTTCTTCACTGCCCTCTCCCTTCCTTTCACACCTCCTCCCCTCTCCCAGCCAGAGTAACGCCATAGCGCCAATTAAGCGTGACACAATGCCTGTCTCCCTCCCCGCCCCCTGCATGGGTCTTCCTGAGGGTCAGCCATGTGGAAACATTGTTCCACATTCTCCTCCCGAGTCAATAATAAATAAAACATGACCGCAGCCATATTTCTCTCCTCCATATCCCCCCCTCTCAAGCATCCCCCTTTCACCCACAGAGTCCCACAGGGTACATTAGAGGACAAGCGGAACATAGACGCTGTAAAAATCCCCCCACCCCCCAAAAAACACTGTCACACGCACATTCCCCTAAGCAACCTTTGCTGAGCTCACTGTTTGGTTTTCACAAGGTGACATTCCACAATGGGAATTCTGCATTCCAGAATCTGCTTCCTTGTTGCTTGGTTCTAATAACAGCAGGTAAGTATGTGAGGTGATTAGCCTACAGAGAGAGAGAGCTGGAGAGCTGTGGTATTGTACACCTTGACAGACACGGGAACAGACATGTCAATGACTCCTAGACAGACCCCTAGGGTCTTCTAAAGACCCTGTCACACCACCCTGTCATGCTGCCAGCCTCACGGGCAGAGAAGGAGAAAGGGGGGGGGAAAGAGAGAAGAGAGAGAGAGAGAGAGAGAGAGAGAGAGAGAGAGAGAGAGAGAGAGAGAGAGAGAGAGAGAGAGAGAGAGAGAGAGAGAGAGAGAGAGAGAGAGAGAGAGAGAGAGAGAGAGAGAGAGAGAGGAAGGAAAAGAGAAAGAGAGAACAAAAGAACGAGGAATTGAAAGGAAGAGAGATGGAGAGATGGAAAGAGAAGTAGAGAGAGCTAGAGAGCGAGAAAGAAAAGAGTTAGATAGATAAAAGGAGAGAGAAATAGAGAGAGAGAGGGGGGGGGAGACAGAGAGAGACAGAACCTGCTGTTAAGCCCCTGGCTCTAAGCCTAGGTCTAGCACATCCAGCCCACCTGGTTCCTGGACCACCTTGTGCTTGGCGTTTCAACAGCTAGCTATTGTTCTGCACTGTGAACAGTGTTCCATTGAGCAGCACCCTGGTTACTCCTGGCCTGTGTACAGTGTATGTACTTACTTACTTGCTTAAGTGTACTATACACCAACATAAAATGTGTGTCAGGGCCCAAGTGTCTGGGAGCCGGAAGCCCTCACCTGTATCCTCTGTAGGCTGGTGGATGCCTCGGCAACGCTTTGTGGCACGTCAAAGCACTTGGCGGTGCTGATCTTGGCGTTGACCAGCCACTGCTGGAAGTCCCGGAGGCCGGCTCGGAACTTCTGCTCCAGCAGACGCTCCTTGTTCTGACACTCCCTGGATGCGCCCAGGCTCAGACTGGAGGAGGGGGGGATGGAGGGAGACAAGGAGAAGGATGAGATAGAGAGAGATGGAAGGAGACAAGGATAGAGAGGTGAATGGATGGGGAAATTGAATGAAAAAAAGAAGGTTCAAATGGTTATCTTCCAGACTTACCGCGACAAAGAGATGCCATGACAAGAGGAATGCATATACATACACGCACAAAGCAGAGTAGCTGTCTGATACACGGTGTAGGTAAGATACAGTCTGTGGCTTGGAGGGTGAAAGAGGAGGAGATGTGGAGGGGTAGAGGGTTAGGGAGAAGTGAGGGATGGGCAGATGGAGAGATAGGGAAATGGGTGAAGTGGAAGGGATGACTTGGGGGGGTGGGGGGGTGGAGGGGGATGGGTTTGAGGGGTGCAGAGGGAGGGAGGGGGGAGGGGTCTAAGAGAGAACATATGCGAGGGTTAGGGTTCAGGGGGAGGGGGGAAGAGGGAAGAGTTGTGGTGGGGAAGAGAGGATGAGATGGAGGGGCAGACGGGTCAGAGAGAGGTGAAAGCGGAGTGTGGGAGCATGCGAGGCGGTGAAGGAGGGATGGGGAGGAGGGGTTGGGATCATAGAGGTGGGGGCAGTTTGGAGGGGGCGATGAAAGGATGGAGGAAGGGAAAGATAGAGGGGGATGGAGGGCTGCAGAGAGAGGGAGGTGAGCAGAGGCAGCTGCTCCAATGACGGGTACAGTCCAGGGGAGGCATGAGAAACTGACAACCTGGCAAAAACATAATAACACACACACACACTCCAAATACACATACACACAGCAATGCTTTACGTTCAAATGTAAGCCTCCACACACACACTTGATGTTCAATGATGCAAGGCGTGCAGGGAGAGATGCTACACTGGGAGTGAACCTGGAGTGAGAAGCACTTTTTATGCTGTGAAGACAAAACACTGCATGGGCTAAAGAGGAGAGGAGAGCAGTTTAGCTGCCCCTTC
>NC_085025.1:10453207-10535707 GCF_963692335.1 Osmerus eperlanus
GTGCAGGCGCTGTAGCTGGAACGAACGATCCATCTAGTGCAGCCTGGCATCTGACACCAGCCCATCTGATAAATGGAAGCGGACTGTAGTAATGTGATCAAAAATCTGATGGTATTTAAAGTGAAAAGTCACAGTTAAAGCAGCTTGTGAAATGGATTATTGTAAAATCAATAATAGTCTGTCAGGTCTGTCAATAGTGTAGGTCGGTAACAGGGAGGTTGTGTTATGAGGTTGTCGTTCGAATACAAAGGTTATCGTTTGGTTAGGTAGAGGTCAGCAGGCCATCTTGGCGGACGCGGCAGAGCTCGGCTTCTTACCTGTGGCAGCTCATGGCGGTCACCAGCAGAGTGGCCCACGCGTCCTCCACTTCCTGGAGCTGTGAGCGGACGGCTTCCTGTCCCGCCTCCCCGCTGCAGCTCCTGATGGCCAGCTCGCCCTTCCCCACCGCCATGTTTAGCCTCACCTCGCCCTCACCCTTCAGCAGCAGGATGTCCTGTCCACACACAATGGTCTACTCAGTACTGTTCCTGTACTGGACTGGGTAAAAATAGGTACTGCTTGTACTCTGTCAAATAGCACCCTCTTGTGTCTTATCAAAGAACTGCAACAACATGTTTCAACGGAGTAGACTCGGTAAAGTATGTTGTAGTGTTGTCTATAGACCATCATTCACTGTGACTGGTTCTCTGTCTTTGTGTGATGATTTGGTGTATGTGTATTCGATTGATCCTAAATTTGTGTAACAAACATATCATAGTATGTGTGGGTGTGTGAGTGTGCATATTCATTCTTGCATTCTCCCTTCCCCATCCAGTGACCTCCCCCACTGACCTGCACAGTCTCCAGGCGGTCTCCAGCTGGTCCTTGCTGCCCATGGTGCTGTCCACCGTCCCCAGCCTCTCCTGGATCTCCTCCAGCCAGGTCCACAGGCCCTGGAGGCTCTCCCCGAAGGCCTGGCTCTCCTGGCAGCCTCGCAGGCGATCCCTGGCCCCCCTCAGGAGGGCCTGGTGGTCTGTCTGGAGCTGGGACGCAGCCCTCAGCTCCCCTCCCGACCCTCGACCTCTGTCACTCATGGACTGGGAGTCCAGGCACAGACGCTCTATGGAGCTCCTGGAAGGAGAGCAGGAGAAGAGAGGAAGATAGTGGGAGTTTAGGGAGTGTGGACAGTGAGACTGTACTGAAGTAAGTAAGACAAAGGCCACTTTGAGACTTTCCACAGTTGGAAGTCACAACAATTAATTTGGATAGTGCTCAAGACTAGAGCCGTTACCATGTGTGATCCAGCATACACTGTACAGTCACACACACACACTGACACACACACACCTCCTCGCCAACAGCTCCTGTGGATCTCCTCCACCCTCTCCAGCTCGTGTGTGCTAGCGTGGACTCCCTCCTGGCTGTCTGCCCAGGAACAGCTTCTGTCTTCAGGCTCAGCTCCATCTGCACCAGCCAGCCCGTCAACGCCTCCACACGGCCCTCAAACCTGGGGGGGGCAGAGCAGAGGGAAGCTCGACACGGCTACACGATGCCAATAGCGATGCACTATAAGCGGTGAGATGGCGGAGGCTGAAGCTCTATACCATACAGCACTGTTCTAGACAAACACCGTGGACACCCACAGTCGAATGGCAACATGTAAACAGATGTATGCACAAAGCACCCCCCCACGTACATAACCTGCTGCCCACACACAGTGGCACACCGATAAACACACACACACACACACACTCCCAGTTACCCGGTGAGTATGGCAACGCCTTCCTCCAGGTCTCGCTGGGTCTGCTCGCACCCCTCCAGGTGCTGCTGCCACTCCCCCCGGCAGGCGGAGAGGCGCTCCTGAACCTGTCCCGCCCCAGCCTTAGGCAGGTGGAGCACAGCCTCTCTGCCTCCTCACACACCTGGGCCAGGCGCTGCTCGCCCTCCGCTTTGTGCCCTAGCGCCACCTTAGTACGGAGAAATACAGCTGCTCATGAAAGGAGTTGTGCATTAAAAGTCAAAACGTTGCTGGTTTTACAAAATGACCAGTAGCAGACTCCTATGGAAAGATCTTGTAAATATGAATGGCACACACATATTCCTTTTCATCAATGAATGATTTGATAGCAGCAAAGAGAAAACATCTTAAAATAGAACTCAGCCTTTTAGGGACAGCTGAAACAGAGTGATGTAAGACCGCAGTCCCTACCTTTAGTCTCTCTAACTTGCTTCCCAAGATGGTGACGTCTCCTGATTGGTCAGCACATTCTTTAGCTCCGCCTTCCGCCCCGAAAGCCAGAGTGAAAGTCTTGAACCAGCTCTGATCAGAAGAGGAGGAAGCGAGAGAACGCAAGAAATGAGAGAGAAACAAGAACGAGGGAACAGCCGAGAGAGCGAGAGAAAAGAGTATTGACCGGGGAGAGTAGAGAGTGTTTACAGAGACAGGGAAGGAGAACCGTGGAGTGGGAGAGAGGAGGGAGAGAAAGAGAGAGAGAGAGATAACATGAGCAAAGGAGGGAGGGCAAAGGAGAGATGCACTGAGGCAGATGGGCTGTGTGGGTGTGTCTGCATGGTGCAGCGCCAGGTTGCCTTGGCAACAGGCCCAAATGACTCCCCTGGGAGCAGCTGTGACGAGAGCGAGCGACATTACTCTCCGAGGCACAGGTGTGTGTCGGGGCTGTGTGTGTCGGGGCTGTGTGTGTGGGTTGGTGTGTCGAGCACCAGACGGAGTGTGTGCTGAGGCTGACAGTTTGAGAGTCGCCCCTAAGAGGAAATCAGGGCTAATCAACAGGCAATCTGAGAAGCACTGGCACCTGAAGACAACATGACACAGTACTGCACAGCTACACCGTCGACCTCAGGTCTGCTGTAGAACGCTGCGTCGTGTGAACTGTTGTTCCACCCACAATTCACTTACATGCTTCAGCTTGAAGCATCAACACATGCTGACCTCAAAAGGTCACAAGATCAACCCATACAGTATTAGGAATATATCCCTGCTTCAACACCAATGTGACCCAGCCAAACCCAGGTTTGACACCCTAACCCATAACCATCGTATATCCGTTACGATGGCCTCCTCGTCCCACTCCTCGCCAGGCACCTCACCGTTGAAGTGCGTCTGCAGGCCGTCCTGCAGCGTGTCCTTGGTCCTGGACAGGCCCTGGGCGCCACCTCGCTGCGCTTGCCGATGGCGGTGAGGTCGGCGGAGAGGCAGGACAGCTCAGGAGAGGGGTGTGACCTGCAGAGGGTGCTCAGGGCCTCTCTGGCCAAGTCCATGTCCCCTCTGTGCTGCTGAGGGCCCTCTGGAGCTCCTGTGAGGAGAGACAAGAGAGAGAGAGAGTGAGAGAGAGAGAGAGAGAGAGAGACAGAGACAGAGACAGAGACAGAGACAGAGACAGAGACAGAGACAGAGACAGAGACAGAGAGAAAGAGAGAGAGAGAGAGAGAGAGAGAGAGAGAGATGAGAGAGAGAGAGAGGAGAGAGAGAGAGAGAGAGAGAGAGAGAGACAGAGAGAGAGAGAGAGAGAGAGACAGAGAGAGAGGGACAGAGATGGGAAAAAAAGAAAGAACATTTGAGAAAACTCCATAATCGCCTCAATTCGACAGACAGACATTGGAGTTGAGGCCTTCAAAGCTGACGTCACTTGACTCTGCTCATGTCCTCTGGGCTTGAGGCCTTAGTCAGGCCCGACAAGCAGCCCTCCACCATCTCCAGCCGCTCGGTCATCTGGGATATGAGGTCCTCCAGCCTCTGCTTCTGGAAGCTGTAGTAGGTGAGGGTGTGCTTGACCTGGTCATACACTTCCTGGCGTGGCCCAGTTTCTTCCTGAGGTCACACTCCATCACCTGATTGATACAGTAACACACGGTTCACTCATTACCGGTAGGAAAGTCAAATTCCTACCCCATAGGTAGAAAACCACAGAGCTGCATCTTGAGAAGAGTAAGCAGTCCTGTAATGACGAGACATTCGAGGGTTAGGTACCTGGAGCTGGACAGGGGTGTCCTGGAGCTTGGCCCGGTCCTTCAGCTGGGCCACTCTCTCCTGCAGGGCATCCAGCTCCTGCTCTCTGGTCTCCACCTCCGCCTTCACACACAGAGGAACCAGACACCATGTTTCTTTATTGGTAGTTCTATTAGTTCTATAATACTATTAGTAGTATTATTTTGTTTCAACGCTGACAATGGGGAATTCTGTATTCTTAATTTAATTCCGAGACCACATTTAACAACATTCATTTGCATATTGTATAGCATTCAGTTTCTCCAATTGTATAGTCCAATGGGTCAGACCTGAAAGGTGGCGAGGCGGGCTTCTGTCTTCGACTTGTCACTTAGATTGGCCAGGCCATCTGTGAGGTCAGCGATGGAGCTGGCTGCCCATTGGTCGATACTGAGCTCCATGGTCTTGAGGTCATCCCATAGAGCCACACAGTAGCTCAGTCTCTCTGTGTTGGTTTGGATTGTCTCAGATATCTGCAGGGGAGACACAGAGACAGCCGCCAATCAAATCGGTTGATTTACAGAGCGTACCAGCAAAGAGAATCCCTCATCTTCCTTCTCATCTTCCTTCTCCATCCCCCATCTCCCTCATGTTTTTCACATCACATCCAGTTTCTCATGCTCTCTATATCTCACTTTCTCTCTCTCTGTGTGTGACAGCTGAGCAGACAGCAGAGTCCCGAGAGAGAGAGAGAGAGAGAGAGAGAGAGAGAGAGAGAGAGAGAGAGAGAGAGAGAGAGAGAGAGAGAGAGAGAGAGAGAGAAAGACAGAAAAGACATATTTAGACACTGGAGGCACAACAAAGGGGGGTGCGTCAAGAGCTCAAGTCTTTTGTCGATAGCAAAATTATTATTACGGCTTTTTTTAGTCTACCTTTGAAAGGATTACCAGAATGTTCCTCGAAGGCTGAGTTTACACCTGGGTTTACATGCAGCTGAGACAGGTTAACTATGTTCAACATCAATCCAAATCAATCGATATTCACAATCAGATCCTGTCAAGCCCATTCAGGGAATTGAACTGGTGATTAGGCAAAGCTTGTTCACACTGTGGAGCTGACATCAGCTTTTCACCAATATGTAAATGTGTACAGTGTTTATCCTATACAAACCAACCTTCACGTACTCTTTATAATAAGTCATTAATTAGTTAATGAAATAATAGTAGTATAATAGTAATAATAGTTGTTCTCTCTGTCTTAAGGTGACCTTGAATATCCTGAAAGGCATCAAACAAATAAAACGACTAACTCCTAGCCCCAGCCCTAACCCCAGCCTCAGCCCTAACCCCAGCCTCAGCCTCAGCCCTCCCCCATCACCCAGCCTCAGCCCTCACCCCAGCCTCAGCCCTAACCTCAGCCTCAGCCCTAACCCAGCCTCATCCCTAACCCCAGCCTCAGCCCTCCCACATATCCCCAGCCCTCACCCCAGCCTCAGCCCTCACCCCAGCCTCAGCCCTAACCCCAGCCTCAGCCCTCCCCCCCATATCCCCAGCCCTAACCCCAGCCTCAGCCCCCCCATATCCCCAGCCCTAACCCCAGCCTCAGCCCTCCCCCATATCCCCAGCCCTCACCTCGAGCCACAGGTCCCTCAGCCTCTGCACGTCAGTCTGGATGCTGAGGGAGTCACAGTGAGGAACCTTGTCCAGCTCCCTCTGCAGGTCCTCTCCAGTACTGATGAGCAGGTCCATGTCCCCCTGCCTCTCCCTCAGCTCTGATTGGACCACCTCATGCTGAAGGAGACAAACAAACAGGCTGAATACCTGAATACTCTCACAGGTCAACCCTCTACTCAGCATGCCAGTAAATGTATTACTAAGCAATATTGTGAAGAGAAGAACACACGCTATGACTTGGGACTGTAATGTTTCATTGGGTAACAGGGACAGAGATGTAATGACTACATGTCAACACTAGAGGGAGTGTAGGCCCCCTGAAAGGGAACTGTCTTGATGTGAAATACAGTACTTTGGCTTT
Organism: Osmerus eperlanus; assembly: GCF_963692335.1. Lineage (NCBI taxonomy): Eukaryota > Metazoa > Chordata > Actinopteri > Osmeriformes > Osmeridae > Osmerus > Osmerus eperlanus. Next base: position 10,459,167 of record NC_085025.1, read on the forward strand.
TGTAACTCTATAGAGAAACCAGGAAGACATAACATGGCAACTACTGTACATATTCGGAGGACCAAATCATTTCATTTTATATACTGTCTGGCAGAGTTGACCTTTTGTTACGAGCCTATGAATAATAAATTAAGACATCCTGTGGCTTGCTGGAATCTTACACAGACACCATCTCAGTTGACTGAATCAAAAGACATGGTTAGTTTGCGCATGTCTAGAATGGTTCTGACCCGTGAGAGGGTTCTCCTGGCCTCCTCAGGGTTGTGGTTGTGGTCAGGTTGGTTGTGGGTCAGGCTCTTGGCGTTCTCCACCATGGTGCTCAGGCTGGCCCTCAGACCGTAGAACTGGCGCAGGAGATCCACCAGGACTCCACACTGCTCCTGGCTGGACACACAGGGTCTCCGTCATCATGAGATCATCAGACAGACCATAGGACTTTATTAAAAGTGTTTAAATTATGACTTTATAACTTTACTTTCTTTCTGATTTCAGAGATACCTCTGTATATAACTTCCACGTTCCAGCCCTCCCTCCTTCACTGGATACATATTTCTCTTCCTCGTTTTTTAACTCACCCATTCACAATGAGCCTTCGGAGGTCCTCTGAGGCTGTCTCCACCAGGGACACCTCCCTGCGTGCCTCCCCAGCCAGTTCACTGTCTCTCTGGGCCAGCTGGTTGCCTCGCTCCCCTAGCCACTGCCTGGAGTGCTGGAGTGACTGCAGCTCTTCCTCCAGCTGGACAAAGAAACGTAGTCTGGGGAGGGGGGGGGGGGGACAGTGGTGAATAACTGGCGTAGAGAGAGAGAGACTTCATAAGCATTAAAGGCAACGAATACATCTACACGTAGAGTTGTGTAGAGATGAAACTAAGATTGAGTTGAGAAGCGACATTAGCCGATGTATTTCTGACAGTGGAAATTTCAACTGAGTGAAATGAGCTCCCACCTGTTCTGAAAGGCCAGGACAGAGCTCTCCCTGACCCCCTCCCGTTTGGCCCTTTCCTCCAGATCCGTCAGGCTCCTCATCACCTCCTCTCTCCTCTCCCTGAAGGAGCTCCACAGTGCTCCCAGGGCCTCTGCCTCGCTCTGCCTCCACCCCAGGCCCCTCTGTACCCCCTCCAGGGCCACCATGAGGGCCACTGCCTGCCCCCGGCATGACGTCCTCCCCTGGGCATGCCCCATGTCCCTGGAGCCCCTCCAGTCCGCACCACTCAGGTGGAGGTGAGCCTTGCTCAGCCGTCCGTCCAGTCCCACCGCCTGGGCCTCCATCCGGGCCACCTCCCCGGCCACCTCCCCCAGCTGACAGTGCAGCTCCTCGGCCTTGGTGCGGTCCCAGCTCCCCCTGCCCTCCACGGCCTCCTGGAGCTCCCGGACGGCCCTGGCCGCGGCCTCGTGGCTCTGGAGGTAGACCCTCAGCTCGGCCAGGCTCTCCCTGCGGAGGAGGAGCAGGCGCTGGGCTTCACTGAGGGGCTGCAGGCAGGCCTCTCTCTGGCCCTGGAGCTGCTGCTGGGCCTCTGGGGCGGAGGAGGAGAGGAGGGAGGCCTCTCTCTGGTGAAGGCTGTCTCTCATGGGGCTGTGGCCCTGGAGGGAGGCCTCATGCTCCTGGAACACAACAGAACAGTCACAGCGTTACCTCCAAGCAGCTATGTATTGTTAACGTGGGCGTTGGGAAGATTAATCACTTTTACACAACTAAAACGTTGCGACCCACCTGGACCTGGTTGTCAGCTGCTTCCAGGTCAGCTAGGTCCACCTGGGAGGAGTTTCTGAGGACAGACAGGAAGCTCTCGCTCCACTGGGTCAGCGTGAGCAGGTCCCGGTCAAACAGCTCCACCTCAGACAGCTGGGACTGCAGCTGATGGAGCCTTCAATGGAGAAAAGTGAAATACTGGATGGATCTGAAGCCAAATGGACACGTCAAGCTTCCCTTTGTAAAATGACAGATGTAGTCATGCTCGATTGAGATGTTTAGAAGTTCGGTTAAAAATGGTATTCACTTTGTACATGTCTATAGTAAACATTGTAATGTAACACTTGTACTGTAATGGTCAGTTACTCACTGGTCTAAAACAAAAGAAGAACGTAAGTGTTTCATCTCTTACCTTTGAGTTATGCTCTCCCTTATTACGCTGAATCTCTCTTCCTGCCGAGTGAGGTCATCCTTAAGTTCCTGGCCCCGCCCCTCGGCCACCGTGGGGTGCAGACACGCCCCCAAACTCACCACCCCCTGCAGCAAAGCCTCATGTGACGGCACGCCACACTGCATTTCCTACGGAGCACAAGCGCAAGCTCAAACTGCCAGTACATTTGAGCAATTTTGCGTTTGTCAGTCATTCTAAATGGGGAGCGACTCTGATAGAGGACGCGATGGAAGGCGTAAATTGATTTAGAGAGAGACTGTGAGAAAGCATAGGATGGAAGGAGTAAATTGATTTAGAGAGAGACCGATGGAGGATAGGATGGAAGGTGCTAGGCTGTACCTGCACTGCTTGAAGTTTCGTTTTAAGCTTCGCTTTGTCAGTAGAGAGGAGAGGGGAGTCTGGACAGCACATACACTCACAGCGGTCCAGCCAGCATTTGAGGGAAGAACCCTCTTTCTCAAATCTGAACAAAAATCAACAGTGGAACATTATTTCAGTTACAGTGTGGCAAACACACACACACAAAAGATGCACATATACACACACCAACACAATGACGCTTGTTCTTTACCTTTGCCATTGAACCAGCAGGTTCTCCAGAGTGGCTTGTTTCTCTGTAGCTTTCTCAGAGTTCACTGCCTGCTCCTTTTGGAGACCAGTTATCTCTTCATCCAGGGGACCCCCCTCGCCCAGAGTCTTCATGCCTGCAGACAGAGCCACCAGCCTAGGCTTCAGCTGCTCCAGTGCCTGGCTCACATCCTGGAGAAAGAGAAAACACAGTTACATGCCAATGGAACAACATGTCCTGTCCCGACGCCTCAGTATCTAAAGCTTACATGGAAGAGGATTCCAGAAGGATTGTTTTAGCTTCAGTCTTACCATATGCTCCTGCAGAGTCCGGTAGGTATCAGAAGATGAGCTGCAATGCATGATGGGACAGTCCAGCTTCACTTGAAGGTCACTCATGGTTTTCGTCATCTGGTGAAGTGACCATTCAAAATATTATTATTTATATTTATTTATTATTAATTATTGTCAATAACAATTCGATTATTCTCCATTCACAGCATTGTGAATACCTGACACCAAGTTCTTCTTTGCCCTCACAGTGGACTAGATTCATATCATGTACAAGCTCAATTCATGTCTGCACATTCCATTCCAGTGGTTCTACCTGTTCCAGGTTGTCCTGGTATCTCAGCCTGCAGGAGGCGCTCTGGTTCAGCTGTCCCTCCAGCTGCTCCGCCCTCTCCCGAAGCTCCTCCCAGCGCCGCCTCATCTGGCCCAGTCGTCCCCGGATACGCCCCGCCTCTCCAGGGCTCTGGAACATGGCCAGGGCCTCGGACTCCGCCTTCAGCTGGGACAGGTCCGCCTCTCGCTCCTCAAGCCCAGCCCCCACCATCTAGGAGAGAGAGCGGGGGGGAAGGGGAGGGGGGGGGGTTAGAAGAGAGGGGTTGGGACGAGGGAGAGTAAGAGGGAGGTGAAGAACGGAGAGAGACAAGTGTGAGAAGGACATAGAGAGAGCGGGGGACCATGGGAAAGAGGATGAAGAGACACAGACATGAGAAGGAGAGGCTTTCAACAACAACAGAAAGAGTCTGTGGTCGTTCCAGTCAGGCAGCCAGGCTGTGGCTCACAGCAGGGCACAAAGACCCTGCTGCAGAGCACAAAGACCCTGCTGCAGAGCACCGACAGTGCTGAATCTACACACTGGATCACAGCACACTGTAAAAGACTCTCTCTGGGAAACACACTGAAGAATCCAGATGAGATCTGCCATACCTCCACCGTGCTCATGTGTTTAACAAGGTGGTCGGAGGAAGAGGCGGCAGAGGCGGCCGACGAGGACAAAGAAGGGTTCACTGCCTCCAGATCCTTCTCTTTTTCAGAGATCCAGGAGGAGAGGGCCTCTGATTGGCTGTTGAAGTGTTCCCACTGTACACAGACGGCCTCCAGCTGACCAATACTAAGAAGACAAGAGGAACACACTAGTCACCTGACCAAAACTACTGTAAACACACACCTCTATGAAAAATACCACTTACCAAATAACATACAAACCTACACTGCAAACGTCTAATTGCAAGTCTCAAGAACCGCAAAGAAAATCGAATCGAGGATGTTTTAAAGATGGGGTCCATACTTGTCCTTGAGGGTGTCTTCCAGCTGAGTGACCTGGTCCTTGGTGGTCTCCGCCTGCTGCAGCAGTGTGGTCTGGTTCACCGCTCCCAGAGGGATCTCTGTAGCCATCTCCAGGAGGATGTCTGCTCGAGCAACAAACTCCTCACTGCACATGTAGAGGTCCTATGAACACGGATGAGGACATGTTGTACCTGCCGGACACTTTTCAGTCCCTCACACAGACATACACACATTATTGATCATGTATATGCATACACGCATACCTTGGAGTGAACCAGTTCAGTCTGAAGACTGTCCAGGCCGCTGAAGATGAGCTCCCTCTGCAGGACAGAGCCGGTACTGCTGACAAACTCCCACACAGCCTCGCGCTCCGCCTGAAACTCCTGCCATGCACACAGAGTGGCCTGGAGGGAACACACAGGTACAGTACAGGGGAGGTGACCAGTCACACAAGGATATGGTAGAAGCACAGAAACACCCATGAGCAACTACAAGCACATACACAAGCACACCTGCGCATGTGTGGATTGCAATGCACGCGCACACACCATGTGCTGTATACTGTGCAGAGATGAATCAATCGCATGGTAGTAAAGCTCTGGTTTACAGTTAGTCCGTTAATTAAGCCCCTGGATGAGACTCACAAACGTGAGCGGTCTATAAAACACGCCGATCGATGACACGGTTGCACAGAACATGACCAATCATTGATCAGACAAGGGCCAAGTGACAGACACACACACACACACCTGCAGGTTGTGCTCTTGGGTCCCTGCTTCGCGGTCCACCTCTCTGAACGCTCCCTCCAACTCCAGCAGGGACGGGCTAAGCCCCTCCCCCATCTGACTCTGCTGACAGTGGGCCAGCAGAATCTCCGCCTCCTTCCTGTCAGCATGGAGACGCTTCAGGTGTTGCTGCAGGCAGACAGAGAGAGAAAAGGACAGAGAGGAGGAGAGAGAGGGAGAGGGGGGGAGATAGATGTTGAGAAACAGAGACAAGCCCAGAGAGAGACACAGAGAGAGTGAGAGAGAGAGAGAGAGATACTTTATTGTGCAGCACCCATTGGGTATTTATCTTCAGAGAACACCAGGGCCTTTGTGGCAGGGCCTCACATCTTCTCACCCTTTGGAGAATAGAGCCACAGGCAGTAACAACCCACAGACAGACACACACACAGACTGAACCAGTCAAATAGAAACAGACAGACAGACAGGCAGACAGACCTGATGAATGAGGAGCAGCTGTCGAGCTTCGTCTGGGTTCTCTGCCTCCAGGATCATGCGGATCTGCTCCTGCGCCTCCTTCCTGGCCCGGAGCACCTCCTCGAGAGCACCCCGCACCTCCTCCCTCAGCTCCTCACTGGGGGTCAACAAAGAGCCTTGAGCAACCTGGGAGGGGGAGGAGAGAGGGAAAGAGATCGGGAGACACATTTACATTTAGTCATTTAGCAGACGCTTCTTATCCAGAGAGACACAAAGAAAGGACATCAGCGGAGATTGAGATTGTCAAATATAACAGGGACTACAAGTGTTAAATCAAAGTCTGCCATGGACACAGTGGCGTCTTGCCTGGGAGAGCGAGGAGAGGAGGGCTCGGAGGTCGGAGGAGAGTTTGTCCAGGGCCGCCCTCTTCCTCCTGACCTGCTCCTCAGAGCTGACCTCGTGCAGCACGCCCAGACGACTCCTCAGCCAGGACACGCTCCCCTCCCGGGCCTCCACAAACTCCTGCAGCTCCTGGAGGACAGGAGAGAGAGAGAGGAGGCGAGTGAAGGAGTGCGTGATGAGAAAGGAGAGAGAGATAGCGGTGAGGGACAGAGGAGGAGAGCAGAGGGAGATCAAAGTTGAAAAGTGGGAGGGTGCAGGTTTTGAATATCCAAATGTCATGTGCGGGATAAGAGTGGGAGAGGGTTGGAAGTAGATTAAGATCTCTGAGCTCACCCGGACAGCAGCGTCCACTTCTTCCTGGTAGGCGGAGTCTTGCGCTTTTTCGCGCAATACCCTCACCTGGCTCCTCTGACACGACAGCCAATCAGAGAGCTCAGAGAACCTAAAAACAAGAAGCCATTCGGATCTAGATTACCATATTCATAAGCACCAGCGAAACTGTAAAGTCAGTGAGAACAAGGTCATATATGCTTACAATAATATGCATGGGAGGTTACTGGAGAATGTGTACTGAATCTTATCATGCATACTTTTGTATTGTTCTTTCTCGTTTTCCCTCACCTGTGATCCCACTCCCTCCACTTGTCAGGATGCTGCTGCATCTTGAGGTACATGGCATCTATCTGACCTTTGACCTCTTGCAAGGCCCTCTGGGTGGTCTCCAGGGCCCGCTGGGTGGGGTCGTTGTCTGGGAGCTGCTGACAGAGCTCCTCCATGGCCGCCAGCCTCCTCTCACATGCAGCTAGAGGATCTCGCTCTCGGAAGAACATCTGGGACAGAGACGTCAACAGAAGAGAGAGGGAACGAGTGAGTGTTTTACTGAATTTGTCAATATGTCTCCCTCTTTTCTCTCTCTCTATCTCTCTCTCTCTCCCTCTTACCCTGTGCTCTCTGATTATTCTCTCACTGCTGGTGGCAGTCAGAGCCTGGGCCTCTCTGGCGAGCTCCGCCCTGCACTCCTGAAGCGCCGCCCACGCCCGCCCATGCTCCGCCTCCACCCTCAGACGCTGAAGGTGAGCCGGAGCCTCTGCCTGGGTATCCTTCAACGAGACAAATAGAGAGAACAAGAGTGAGGGAGTGGGAGAGATAGAGTAAGAGGGAGTAAGAGAGAGAAATAGGAAGAGAGAAAGAAACGACCTTCGATCAAAGACAAAAATACCACAAACGTTACAGACACAAATTACAGATCGGATGATTAATGAACGGCAGATGACCATCAAATCAATTTGTCAATACGTTTGAACATGTTTGCATCCCAAACAACCGTCACTAACTAAGATCAATGACAAAAACAACAGGTAGAGGAAGAGGGGTGCCAAGCAGTGGCCTGTGGCTTAATCAGTGTATAGATTGCAGGTATAGATAGCCAGCTCATTAGTGAGAGTGATGTAGTGATTTGACCTCTGACCTTCCAGAGCTTGTGCAGCCGGCGGACGGTGTCCTGCAGTCCCGGCTGCTCGTCCTCTGGCAGGATGTCTGTCAGCTCGTCGCACGCCTTCAGAAACGTACTCAGGACCCGCTGGTCTAGCTGCCCAAAGAACTCCTGAGTAAAATAACCACAGTGGCTCGATGATAGGTCGCAGTACGAGTTGGAGCCAAAAACAAGATCTCGAATGGTTGTCTTTCTCTCCCACACAGTCATGGTCACACTAGCACACAAACACACACACACACTGAGTCTCACAAAACCACACAGGCACACAATTAATAATCACAATATCCCCTCCCTCTCTGTTCTCTTCTTCCTCCTCCTTGCCAGGTAAACACACAGACACACACACACACACACACACTCAGAAGGTCCTGCTCACCGAGTGCTTCTTCAGCAGCTCCTCCGCCTCTCCCCTCTCCCTCAGGCAGCCCTGGGCGGTCCTCAGCACCCGCTCCAGCTCCTGCCGGGACTCCTCAAACCTCCTCCTCAGGCTGCTGTCGGCCTCCTCCTGGCGCCTCCATTCCCCAACATCCTTGACCAGAGCCTGACCGCAGCAAGGCACAAGCAGGACCGCGACGCGGTTCCATGGGTCATGTCATCCATCACTTTCAGAAATGCAGCTTTGGGATTGTCTATTAGGATCTATGGGATTGTCAATTAGGGGTGTAGCCCTGGCATTAAATAGAACATAATTTCCCCCCCACACTGTGGACATTTCCCAACATGGAGGGGGGAGTATTTTCTATTGAATGTTCTGCTCTTCTACTTAGCACCTGGCTGAGTGAGCATCGACGAGCCGCGTTCCATCACAGACTAACGCCTACCTGGGCAGAGGCCTGCAGCTCGGACACCCTCTTCTGCTGGAGGGTCGGGTCGAAGTTCTTCAGGGCCCTGCTGGTGGACAGCACCCTCTGCAGGGCGAGGAGGTTCCTCTCGATGAAGGCCAGACAGCGCTTGCAGCTCTGCTGCTGACTCAGCAGGTCCTGGAGGGGGGGGGGGGGGGGGGGGGGGGGGGTTGTACATTATGTAGACGTCGACAGGGGGACACAGTGCATACAGAACAATGGTTTTGTGTATCTATAGCCATTTGCCCCATCCAACGCTGTAACATGTCCTCTGCGTAACCAATGTCCTCACCTGCCAGCTGTGCTTGTGCGGAGAGTCGGGGTTGCTGGCGCTAGCTGTGATGCGGTCGGCCCTGTCCAGGGACTGGTAGAAGCCTGCGATGTGCTTCTCCATCTCCTCCAGCAGGGGGGAGCAGTGAGTGGCACTCCCTCACCAAGCAGGGACATCTCTCCCTCACCTGAGGGGACACACACAACACTTTAAGGCCAAAACCAGCAGCTCACAGATCCTTGGCAGCTAGCTGTGAGTTAGCTGATGTAGCTGGGAATAATGTTGTTGACTTAAGTTGTTTGTCGTGCTATGATAGGCTGCCAGTTAAAAGTCATATTTAACAATGTAGTTGACATATCTAAGTAAGGTATACAGCATTATGTCGTTTCTAAATGTTTTAAACACGGTAAGTCAACTTTAATCATAAAGATATGTCTCCTCTCAGTAGGCCTCTGATGATGCCTACCTTACTCAGCTGACTTTTGACCGTTGCCCATGGTAGCCATGGCCTTTGCGCCCTCGTCTTGTGGAGCGTCTTTGGCAAGCAGTTGGGCGCTGCGGGCCGCCAGCTTGTACTGAGTCTCCATGGCAACCACCTTTTGCTTGGTGTTCTGAATGTGAGATTAGACAGGAGGAAAGGGCAAAGTTTGTCTGAGTCAAGTCAACAACTACTTCACAGAGTTTCCAATACTCAGTCTAAGCTTCCATGCCCAAATTTGTGCTATGCTTTGTGTAAGTTTCTACATCCCATATGAAGGTGTTTTGATTGTGACCAAATCCCATGCAAAGGATTTGAATAATTCCAATTTCTACCAAATGGCCCCAGTGTTATTCATCTGAAATGTATTAATTTTTTCTGCAGGAAACCATCTGTGGCCTAGTTTGTGAGAGCTGTAAACATCCAAGGACATGAGCCTGACCTCCACGTCCTGCAAGAAGGCCCTGACGGCGAGGAAGGACACCTGGACGGGAGCGCTGAGCTTGGTCTCGGCCGTGTCCAGGAGCTCCCTGAGGGACGACACGGCCCTCACGTAGTCCCTCCTCCACTTCTCCTGCTCGTCCGCCCGGGCGTACTGCGCACAGGAGAGACAGGCGGTCAGGTCCCCATGGTTACCGTGTCGACAGAGGTGCCACACTCAGCCAGCTGAGCCCATCCGCCAACATGTCAGACCCAGCAGCGGGTAACAGGTGTGCCGGACAACTGGACTACAGGGACTGACACGGACACCGCCTCCGGATCCCTGGTGTCTTGTCATCCGGTTTTAATGGTTCAGCTGAGTGTTTGGTTTCAGTTGGGCCTGTGTCTGGTTCATGTTTTTTTTTCTGCTACCTGTTTGACTTTGACAAAGAGGTCCCTCCATCTCCCGTTCAGCAGGAGCAGCTGCTGCTTGAGCTCCCTCGACGCCGCCTCTTCGCACGTCTCGATCAGGAAGTTGCCCGCATCGTTCATGGTCGCGTGCTGCTCCATCCACTGAGGCAGAGTCCTGAAGAAATCCTGGGGGAGAGGTGGGGGCAGAGAGGTGGAGGGAGTGTGTGAGAGAGAGAGAGAGAGAGAGAGAGAGAGAGAGAGAGAGAGAGAGAGGAGAGAGAGAGAGAGAGAGAGAGAGAGAGAGAGAGAGAGAGAGAGAGAGAGAGAGAGAGAGAGAGAGAGAGAGAGAGAGAGAGAGAGAGAGAGAGAGAGAAGGGAAATGAAATTCAGGGTAATTAGCTGTCTGTTCCTTGGCAGTTTACTGGGGTAATAATCTGACAGTTGGGGTAACCATGGTGACCTGACAGTTGGGATGTCCTCTGTGACCTACTGAAGTCAGATGGGATGCTTTGACAGTCGGGTGAAATTCCTTGATTTAGAGGTTAAAACATGCTAATAACTCAAAACTGGGAGACTTGGTCTTATTGGTTGGTGACAACCTTGTCACAATTTCCTCTACATTTCCCAATCTGACACATTTTAAAAAACACTTTCACTGTCCACATACTCGCATGATCTGTCCTCATTTCACTCAGTAAGTTGTTCACTCATTAACTCGCACAGTTACAGCATGTTTCGAATGCAACATTCAAAACATTCTTCAACATTCTTCCCCATGCACTCAGTAGTGCTCAGTGTGGCGTACCCGCTCCCTTCCCCATGCACTCAGTAGTGCTCAGTGTGGCGTACCCGCTTGGTGTTCTCCGGGCGGCTGAGGGCTGCTTCGCCGTCCTCCAGCCAGGCCTGCAGCGAGGCCACGGTGGTGCTGTACCTCTCCCAGTTACACAGCACCTCCTCCAGCATGCTCCGCACACTGCGCACCTCCACAGACAGGCTCCTCCACTGGGTCACAACCTCCCGCATGAATCTCCGCACACCAGCCTCCCCCTCGTCCACTGTGACACACACACACACACACACAATGAGTTGAGAACATATACACAAATACATACACGCACTCGCACCTACACATACACAATGTGGTGAGGATATACACAGAAATAAAATAGATACACCCACTCAACATACATACATTTATGTACATATGTGTTTGATTTTATAACTTGATTCATAGAGCACAAATGGATCTCCACTGAATGTGCCACACCAGAACTGGGATCTAGATGGTCGATGCAGGACTGACAACCCTGTCCAAAAAGGACACCCACATTTAAATTGCACATCAATAAGTAGTGCAATCATTCCCAAAATTGTGGAAAATTACCTATCGAATCTCTTCTCCTATTTCGGCTCTTCTCATCATTCTATAATCATCTAAGTCTAGCCTTCAGACAGACAAGACTAACCAATCAGAGCTCAGGACACAGGCCACCAGCTGGGCTCATGCAGTCCTTTTTCAGCATCCAACCAATCAACATTCACATTTTATGAAACTCCCTACAAGTCTCTCTCTCTCTCTGCCTCTCTCTGTCTGTCTCTCTTTTTCCTGTATACCCTCAACGCTAGCACGATGCTAGCTAGCATCCAGAGACTGCAGAAGTGGGGCACCAGTAGCTTTAATGGGGTTGATTCCCCACTGAGAGAAGAGCATGGAAGAACCTCATTTAGACATAGCCTGGAGAGAGTGAGAGAGAGAGGGAGAGAGAGAGGTGTCCACCAGCAACAGTGATAAAGAGAAAATATTCTGGAGGTTGATTGGTTATTGAGTGAGTTGTTGAGAAGAGAATGATTCAGTCGTTGAGTTTCAACATTGAAAAGTATGGCACTAGACGTGTGAGAAGAGGAAATGTCTCCAAATCGTCTGTCAAAGTCAAACACAATGGTGTAATTGATGGAGAGAAAAAAATATTCAGTTTGAAATCTAAAAATGATTGTGATGCCTAACCTGTGCAATCCGCCTTGACATAGAGTTCAGAACTGCATTTCAGATTCTGGAACAGAGTCTCATACTTCTCAAAGAACTGCTGCCCTTCAATAAAAGACTGAGCGAGAGAAAGAAAGAGAGAGAGGGAAAGAAACAAACTACTTGTAAACATTTCACTTTCACAATGACAATCTATCTCTACAATGACAGTCTCTGTTGACCCAATTTCAAACCAAAATCTAATTCTGGGATGCTGGGCGAGCCTTTGGAGTATCTTAGTTCTGTAAACTCACAAGGTAGTTCTGGAGCATAAGCTCCACGGATTCCCGACGTCCATATTTGATGATCCAGGATTTGAGCTTGGACTCAGCCAGTGCCAGGAAAGCCTGCATATGCTGCTGGCTCTCCAGGAACTCCATCTTGGCAAGGTGGATGTTTGAAGACGTCGAAATGAAATTAATTCTAAAATACGACGGAAGAAAACGCCTACTTTATTCACATGCTTTGTCAACGTGCTCAGATATAGAACTGTAAACTGACGAGGTAAAGTCTCGGGGGAAATGCTTGGTCAGCAGATTTGAGTGAAAAGGGAGATGTGTGTGTGTGTGTGTGTGTGTGTGTGTGGAGTCAGGATGGGAGGTCTGACTGGTGGAGGGATGAGAGGGTGAGCCACACACCTCTCAGCCATGTCCTGGAGCTGCTCTGGGGGAACAGGGACCCCGCTGACACACCTGTCTTTGTGGATCTTCTGAAACACCTGCTGGTGACCCTCCAGCCCCTTCAGAACATCCTACACACACACACACACGCAAATAATCAACCATAATCACGTACACAACGCCAGATCTCCGGTGCCATTTCCCAACTTGCCCCCCTTCCACACCCTCCCAGCACACACACACACACACACACACACACACACCGTCTCCTGCCTACCTTGTGCTGCTGCAGGGTCTTGTGCACGGTGTTAGCCGTCTCGTCATGTGCCTGCTGAACAGGGACTTCCTGCCGCAGCGCCCCCTCAGCCTGGTGGAGCCACGATCCCACCACATTCAGGGGGGCGGGCAGCGCCCGGTCCAGCTGCAGGTGCCAGTCCAGGAACTGGGGGGGGGAGAAGAGAATCAACATGTTTAATAGGGCTCATATGCAAACAACATCTTGGTTTCAGAATGAGTCCCAGTCTACATATGAGTGAAATAAAAGGAACAGCAGAAGCAGTGTGTCCCCCTCACCCTGTTGGACACCCTGTCCCAGGCCTGCTTGACCAGGGCCTGGTCCATGGTCAGCATGCCCTCCTTCTGGGTGGACTGGAGAGCAGTCTCTGTCTTCTTCCTCCTAATCTCCAACTGGACACGCAGACTCTTGAACAACTAGGAGAGTGGGGGGGGGGAGAAAGACAGAGAGAAAGAAAGTGACGGTGAGAGAACGACAGAGAAAGACAGAGAGAGAGAAGAAAGAAACAGAGGGAGGGAGAGAGACAACGAGAGAGAGACAGAGAAAGACAGAGAGAGAGAAAGAAACAGCGGGAGGGAGAGAGAGACAAAGAGAGAGGGAGACAGAGACAGAGAGAGAGACAGAGACAGAGACAGAGAGACAGAGAGACAGAGAGACAGAGAGACAGAGAGACAGAGAGAGAGAGACAAAGACAACAACAAAGAAATGACTAGAAGTAACTTTAGAACCGGGGTCAGACTTTCAGAAGATGAAAGAAGCAACACCTGTTAATATTTGAGGACATCAATTTCATGCACATCCCACTCCGAAAGACGTGCCTGACAGTTCCAGCACGCACAGGACAGAATACCTCATACATTCATGGAACCTCTCGAAAGCTGTCGCTAATTGTCTTTCAAGCCTCTTCCTTACTCTGCCCAATATTTTCCTACTTTCCTGTATAATGGGAGAAGGAAAAAGGGTCTCTCCCACATGCTGCTGAATATGTATCGTATCCTGGGGCTGAGAAGCTGAGCCAGATTGGGTGGAAATGCGGCAGCAGCATTGTGATCCCCGCTGTGTAATACCACTGATTACGCTGATAATAGGAGCGTCTGTGCCCGGAGAGTGTGTGCCCAGACAGACTTTGTGTGCATATGTGTGTGTGTGTGGGGGGGGGGCGTGTTTGAGTGTGTGTGTAGGTTGGTCTTCTATGGAGCTGTTTGTGTGTGCTTAGCTGCATGCAGACACCCAGATGGACACACACACACACTAACCTGGTACTGCTGAGAGAGATTGCCCTGGTCCTCCTGAGCCTGTGCTGCCTCTCTCTCCAGCTGCTCCAGCCAGGTCTTCAGCTCCCACAGGCTCCGACGCTGCTCTCTCTGGGCGGGCCGCGCCAGGGAGGGGAGGGAGGGAAGATGAAGAGAGGACAGAAATGTTGTCCAAAGGCAGAAATGGAGAGAGGGAGAGTCGAAAGAAGGGAGAACAGCAGGAAGGAATAAAGTTTGGAAGGGCAAATGAAGTGAAAAAGAACAAAGGAGGAGGGATGAGTGCAGGGCCAGGACGTGGATCGACACATTCCCATTGAACAATATGGGAGAAGAAGAGAGAAAGAAAATGCAATAGAGGAGTCAAGATGAAGGGAGATGAGAGGAAAAAAACCACATTAATAAGGGACATTTTGCAAATGTGGAGAGGCAACACATGCTATTATTAGCAATATTTTATAGCAGTAGCAAATTTCATGGCTATCAGATACACTCAGCTCAGCCCAAATCCTGTCTGAGACACACACACGCACCATTTCATTGGATTAGGAATACCTATGACGATAAATCCTATTTAAAAGGTGGTTAAACAGTCCATTTAATTTGAAAGCCATTAAGAAAATGTTTCAGTACATTCAACTTCAATTGGCCAGCCTATTCTGAGACTCTTTCCTGTTCATTCAGAATGAGATGCCCTGCTGAGGGAAGCCTTCTGCTCTCTCAATAGCAGTGTTCCAGTCTGGAGCACCCTACAAATCACTTTACATGGTGGCTAGCTTAGTCGCTCTATTTCCCCCCTGCTATCCAATCATTCCAAAATCGTTATAAATTAATAAAATCAATATGTTTGTGCATGACGATTCGGTGAACAAAATCTGAAAATAAAATAAACATGAAAGGCATTACATTTGACAGTGATAAAAAAAAGGGGTTTGAACAATACCACAGATGCAGGAAATAATAAAAATAAAAATAATTATAAATACAAAGGTTAATAAAATCTGGGTAAGGACATATCTAAAATCACAAGACCCAAGGGTGTGGTTATCGAGTTATGAGGTCAACACCCTTCACCTTAAAATACCCTAACTCTGTTCCTAGGTTTTTCATCAGACCTGCATAGTTGAGCACATTGCCAGGGGCCCTCATTGTCATGGTAATGGCATCGACAGCCTCAGTGCTAATGCAAATATAATGTTAATATCGCACAGCATATAATACAGGCCATAATACGGAACTTCCTTTTCTTATTATGACTGGGAAATGCTCCTGCTGGGATTTCCCCCCAGGTAAGATTAACAGAGGTGGTAGAAAGATGACTTCCTTTTACCACATTAAACATTGTTGATTTATTTCACCACTTGCGATGCACCCTGGTGATGCTACTATAACATGAATGTTTTACAGACCGACACAGATGTAACAATAGCTTATCCCTAATGATCTGAAATATCAGGAAGCGCTGTCTTTATTGAAGTACTGCATAAGGTACTTAAATCGGTGGGAACTCTTAATGAATATTGTACTACAGTTTGGGACAAATCCTAAAAGTTCTTCCTGAAGGTTTGATGGAGAACCTTGGCAGACTTTTGACAGGTCTCTGTAGGATCTAAACGTACCTCCAACATTTCCTCAATATCTCGAGGAGCGAGACCACACTGTTGATTAGAGGCAGCCACAACAACCATAGGGATGCAGTCACCAAGCAACCACACCACAAAGAGAAAGGGAGGGAAAGAGAGGAAGAGAGAAAGATAAGCGTGCAAAGAGAAAGTGAACAACTGGCAACACTCCACATCACCAACGAGTAAGAAACAGGGACATGTTAGTAGCGAAAGGCTGAATTATGAGAAAGAGAGAGTGTAAAAAAGAGATAGAAAGACAGAGTTTCAGGGGATTGAAAGACACAGCAATCTCTAGCCCGTTGATTTGAGAAACAGATATCTGGAATGGTGGAAAACAACGCAAAGTACAAACACATGTAGGCCTACAGGTGGTACTATGAGATTATCTGAGAAAAAGAAAGAAAAAAGAAAAGGTTGAATGGAAGGAGTGAGGAGGAGGGAGGGAGGGAGGCGTGTTACCTCTTCCTCCAGCTGTCCCTCAGAATCGCTGCGTTGGCGCTGAGGGTGGTGCTTGAGGAACTGAGCCACGTAGGTCATGATGGACTTCTCGTCTGGTTGGTCCACATCTACGTCTGAGGACGGAGGGAGGGCACAGAGGGATGGCGGTCAAGATGGAAAACACCCCAAGATATTAGATGTACTGTACTCGTTGATAAAGAGCATCATCAGACAGAAAAAAACTAAACTGGAACCAGGAAACTGCTCTCAGAACCCTGTCTGTGTGAGCCTGACTGAGGATGCTCCGAAGCTGTAGCCTAATTGCCCTTAATTACTCTGGTGTCAAACTGCATCAGGCAAAGCTCATTGTGAGGGCAGGCGTGAAGGGGCACAGATGCTGCTGTGTCGACGCTGCACTCTGTAGGGAATTCTCTGATAAGTAAACGGGACAGAATTGTAGCCCCCTGCGATATCGAAAGACCTGTTTGCTTATAATGGAACATGGATGGGATATTGTGTTTCTGCCTCTATTGAGGTAGAATCAACCTAAATCAGTGTTTCTCAACGCTGGTCCTGGGGGACCCTACACGTTTAATGCATTTCCCTCTTCCAACACACCTGATTCAAATGAATGGCCTATCAAGAGGCTCTGCAGAAGCCTGATAACGACCCATTCATTAGAAACAGGTGAGAGAGTGTGTGAATTACCTTCTGGGTCAAGGAGCTGTGGGATACCCAGCTCTGTTTCAGCCAGTGAGAAGGCTTCCTGCAGATTCTCCCGATTGGTCCTTTTCCGCACGCACTCTATGTCGACAAGGTTGGGTCGTAGAGCGAGGAGAAGAGCAAAGAATGCTACGCCAGTACGCCAGCTCTGGCCAAAGTCCCTCACCTCAATGCCCAGATGCCTAGCATGGTAGAGAGCAAAAACAATGTGCCACACTCTCCAATGATTGACAGATAAAACAACGTTTCCACATTCCACATTAAAAAGTCTAGCTTATCATCATCATGACAGGTAGGCCAATCCACTTGTGTATAGCTTCTCACTGCAATTAGCAGATGACATTATTGCCACTATTGGTTTCAAGGATAAGTATTGGCTGTGGCTCCTGTCAATCATACTTAGTGGCAGTCTGCTGGACCCATCTGAGCAGTGCCTTCCTGGCCCCGCCCTGCACAGGAGGGAGGGACTTCCTTTTGATGGGTGGGCTGGTGGTGTCAGTGCTGCTGGTGGAACTGTCCAATGAGGACGTGCTGCTTGACAGAGCCAGAAGAGCTGGTAAGCTACTGGTCAGCTCTTCGATCTGTCAGTGGAAGGGGGTGGAGAAAAGGCAACGATGATATATTGCAGTAAAGAACTCTACAGAAGCCTACTGAATCTAGCCTGAAGAAGTACAAACAACAAACGGATCACTTTCTTTTACTTAAAATCTTTTTGAGCTGCAAAAGCTGTCTGTAAATAAAACTATTATGCTAATTGCTAATATGCTAATTACAATTATGATACTCTCTACAGATAATCCAAATTCCGATGTAAAAAAACAAACAGACATTACCTGGAAATAGAGGATGATGGTCCACATCAACCCCAGTACTATGGAAGGTCTTCCATCCACAATGTCAGTGGAGTTAATGTTGACTAGCTTTATCTGGGGCAAAACACAGTATCCAAGGAATGAAATGTAAGAAAATATCTTATATCATATTCAAATCAAGCTGCTATCACTACAATGCACTTGACTTGTACAAGTCTGTGCAGTGTTGGTGATTTAGACTGTAGAGGACACGAAGAATATGTGATATGAGAAGAACTAGATCCAGATCATCCTTACAACTATCAACCTTTTATATCAAGAAGATTTATTACATTCAGACAATTAATTGAAAATTGAGCTCCGGTACTCACAGGAGATCCCCTGCATGCAGACTGGAGAGAGACCGACCAGAGGGAGAGAGAGGGAGAGCAGTTAGAGGTGCTAGTGTAGTCTTTATGGGGTTATTGAAGGGGAGGTGTCTCATTGACTGAGAGGGCAGGTGATAAGGACTCTTTCCGGTGAGATAGCCTGGATGGCTGGCTGAGATGAGAGATATATCACCTCTATCCAGGCACTGGGGATTACACCCAGCAGAGAGAGAAGGAGAGAGAGAAGGAGAGAAAGTGGGAGAAAGAACTCAAGGGGGGGGGGGTGGAGTAGAGAGAGAAAGAGAGAGGGTGGGTGGATGTGATCCTGGACACCATATTGAATAACGCAGGGGGTACATCATTGAGTTCCCAGTCTGAGTGGTGTAACACA
This sequence comes from Osmerus eperlanus, assembly GCF_963692335.1. Taxonomy (NCBI): domain Eukaryota; kingdom Metazoa; phylum Chordata; class Actinopteri; order Osmeriformes; family Osmeridae; genus Osmerus; species Osmerus eperlanus. The sequence continues at coordinate 10,477,516 of NC_085025.1, forward strand.
GCAGGTCAACATTAAATAACTCGGTCAAGAGAGCTGAATGGAGGGAGGGCTTGGGGAGGAAAGGGCTTGTGCCATTGATAGTTCCATTTAAGAACACACAGGGGGTATAATCCCAGCCACCCATCGCAGAGGACAGACATGACCAGGTCACATCAGATCCTACATCATATGAGACTAAGATGAAAAGGTAATGACTTGTAGTGAAGGAGGATGACCCAATCTATCGGATAAGAGGAGACATTAGAAAAGCAACAGGGAATAAGAAATGTTGCCAGTGGCAACTGATGTCTCAGATATGAGCCGGGGAATATGGCGGGCGTAGTAAGGCTAAAAATACATTGGAATACTGTCTAGACCTACCGTCACACAAGATTTACACTGACAGTCTGACTCACACTCACACAGACACACTCAGAGGTATACAAGCAGACACAAACACACACACAGAGACACACACGCTCCCCTCCGAGGAGCACGGCAGGGACGCCCAATCTCCCCGTCTCCATTGCAGACGACAGATTACCAGGGTAGGATTTACAGTTGAACCCTTGTCACTCTGGAGGAAGTGGCATCAATGTCTCAAGAGACCCCTTCGCTTCGAGCTTTATTTATGTATATCCAAGGACATGATGCTGGGTGGCGGCACCAGACGTCTAATACAGATGAGGGAGGGAGGGAGGGAGGCAGTATGGAGACTGCACCAATATCCTGCTCTGTGAACATGGTTAGGAATACCGTCGTTTCTCCGTTTGAGGAGAGGGGGAGGGAGTGGGGAACAGAAGTACAGAAGAATAGACGACGCGGAAGAGAAGAGGAGAAAACTTGGGAAAGGACAAAGAAGGGGGATGATGTCAGACGTGAGGGTGGTACGAGGCACGTGAGAGAGGGGTGAAAGAGAGAGGGCGAAGGCGCGAGTGGAAGATCTGAGTCGCGAACAGGGCCGAGGCGGAGGACAAGGGCCCTCCGTGTTTTGATTGTCTGGTGAAAAGGGGAGGAGACGGAAGGGTAGTGGAAAAAGGAGCTTGCGAGAAAAGATCAACTTGGGGTCAAGATTCAGTGTTTCGACCCCGAAGGCCAGCACCTGAGCCCGGTGTCCAGGGAGTGGGGGAGACGGAGGGAAAAGAGGAAAAAGAAGGCGAGCGGAAAAGAGGGGGAGAGGGAGAACTATTACCTTTCTGCCCTCCAGGAACTTGAGGGCTGTGCCGATGTTGGAGACCCAGTGGATCCTCCTTAGCTTCTTGCCCTGCTCACATGGCTAGAGGGAAGAAGAGAGGGGGAGGGGAGAAGAGAGGGGGAGGGGAGAAAGGGAGGGGGTGGAAGAGAAAGGGAGGGGGCAAAAGGGACAAAATAGAGAAAGGAGACAGAATAGAATTTAACAAAGTGATTAAACAACAGTGTGAAATTGAACGAAAAGGGAGGAAAGCCAGGAAGGAATGAATTAGTAGAGATAAATTGGGAACAGAGAGACCGAAAGAGAGAGATAAAGACACAGAGATAGAATCAAAGTGAGTGTTTGCCCATCAGCAAGGAGATCAATATGACATAGACAGACAACAACCTGAGGCTATACTGGCCTGGTGGGATTACAGTGTGTGGGGGTGCATGTTTGTGTGCAGGGGTGTATGTGTGTGTGTGTGCGCGCGCGCGCATTTGTGTGTAAGTGTGTGTGGCCTATTCCTGTTCTTCTGATCAGTTAAGTTCAAATCAAACATCCTAATAAAGACTGATCAATAGGTATTTCCATCTATCTCTGACAATTTTCTGTCCCACTTTATAATCATACAGTACCTCCTCTACAGAAACATGAGTCCTTTGCAAACCTAATTCATTGTATTCAATGTCTCTATTATTTAACTAAGGGGCTTAGTGTCATTTAAACTCAACGTGATCAAGTGAAGGTTGGTTGTTGGAACATAATCCTGCATACCAGGGGGTCTTGAGGTCTTGGAATGTGGTTGACACATAAAACAGTGAGATAACAAACTGGTAGACTGGTACAGGCAAGACTAGACCCAGTCTGGCCGGACCAGACCGGTTTAGAAGAGGTGATGCCTGACAGTAATTCAGACAAGTCCAGTACTCACCAGTTTCTGTCCAGAGAGGACCTCCAGGAGAGCCAGTAACATCACCCCATCCTTGATGTCCTCAAACAGGTCTGTCACAACCAGGGGAGGAACATGCTGTGGACGCGCACACACACACACACACACACACACACACACACCAACCATAAGTCAACAGTTTCAAAACTTGGCTGTTTATGTAACTGTTGTATGTTCATAGATCCAACCTAAGCCTGAATCCAAAGATCTGAGATTTATCCTCAACCGATCTTGAAGTACCAGTATTATATGTACAGTACATCTTATAGGCCTAGTGGTTTAGCTGCAACGCTTCTTGCAACATTACTTTAAGCGGTGAATTATCATTTCACACATTCAGTTCCCTTAAGCTGGTGATTTTACAGATTTTCATTGAAGAAATGTAGATAGATATTAGCCTATATTTCTGAAGTGCTTGGCGGAACACTTTTGATGGACAGCTGGAATCATCTCTGAGAGGCTTGTCTGTAAAATGCCTCCCTAAATCCAGAAATGTGCTGATGACTTGAAACTGAGCCTGTCTCTTGTCCTGACCTTCCCAAGCCCTCCTCACTGCAGAAATCCACATCTCTACATTCTCCCCACCCCGACGCCACATCAAGGATTTTTACTTAAAGCGCAGTCACATGGTGGGGCTGAGGAGGTTTAGAGGGGAAAGCATTCAGATGGAATGAGCCATTCACAGGGAGATTAGTGGAGGGGGGGGGAGAAGACAGAGAAATACATAAAAAAGAGACAGACAGCGAGAGAGAGGGAGAGGGAGAGAGAGAGAGAGAGAGAGGGATGGAGGGGGGGTGGACGACAGAGAGAAAAAGAGTGTTAGAGTAGATGTAAGGGACAGGAAATAGAAAAATATAGAGAGACGACTCAGCCATTTAAGGACATGAGAGAAAGAATAAAAGTGGCAGAGATAGAAGATGGATGATTGTGCCCTGCCCCACACACCAGACAAGGTCCCCTGCCAACATCACATAAACCCATCTCCAAATTAATTAGCAAATACCACTCCTCTAATACACTGTCATGGCTTTGAATATTTTAATACGCAGAAGACTGCATTTGTGCCGCTTTTCATGACTGACAGAAAAACACTTAACACAGGCTCTTACCGAAGGATGAATTATACCACAAGCTAATTGAAGTTAAATCTACCTATTAGTTCATAATAATCCTCTGGCTAATGACAGTTTGGACTAATTACAAAATAAGAAAGTAATATCCATTTTCTCAACTCAGTCACAAGAGTCTGAAAAAAATAAATCAAGAGCTTAACAAACTAATTACATGTGAATTTCTGTGACTTTAATTGATTGAGAGCTTTGCAGCTTCTGGGAGTGTGCTTGTCTGTGGTCTCAAGTGTGTGAAGGACTCGCCTGGCATATCTCAAAACACTCAAAGACCCCCTCCCCCCCTCACACACACAGTGCAAGATGGTAGGATGGACACATGTATATAAATGGAGGAGAGTGTAAAATACTGTAAGAGGATGGAAGACGTGAGAGGGGAAAAAGGACTGAGTGAAGCTCACTGGAGGAAAATGAGACAAGAGGATAGACAAAGAGGAACACTGGTATACAATACATGTGTTGGGATGACAGAAATAGTGAAAAGAGAAGAATCCTAAGAATGCCATGCTGCATTGCATAGAAGAATGAGTGATGGATGGCAAAGAGACAGAGAAAAATAAGGGTGAGAGATGGTGAGAGAGACAGAGAGAGAGAGAGTGACGGAGAGATAGAGAAAGAGAGATAGAGAGAGTGAGAAGTTGAGAGTATGCGAGTCAGTGTGAATGGCAGCCATACAGAGAGGAACGGAGTAATAATGTTTACAATGGTCAGTGGAGCTTTACTTCCTGGAGCAGTAATCTCTGTGAACACGTGTCTGCTCATTACTGTGGCTGAGGCTGCTTGGCTGTGAAATGATGATGAGCCACCCCTCACACTGGCCTGCTCATAATTAAGCCCTAACCTTCTCAGGGAGGATTTGTCCAAATGGAAAATGAGAATCCTTTACAGTATCTCCCTTTCTCTCTTACATACACCCATTCTCGCCGCCACTCCCTTCTCCACTCCTTCGACAACCAGAGTCAAATTTAAAAGTGCTCAAAAAGCTGAGGGGCTTGGATTGTACTGTACCCTTCACACAGACTTTTGCTGAGACTGATGAGGTATTCTTTTGTTATACCTGTGGATGAGAGGGGGAAGAGGAGAGGAGTAAGAAGGACTAGGGGATGGGTGTAAAGGGTAGCCTATACACCAGCCTTATCTCACCTAGCTGTGCTTACGATTAATCACATACCCCTAGGCCCTGAATTAAAGACCTGAGATACCAATGACTGCTAATCATCCACATTGCCAAGGGCACGCTCTTTCCTCTGAGAGCTAAACAAAACCCACTATCTCAGCTGAGGCCCTTCATACTTCTCTCTTTCTATCTCTGGCTCTCTCAGACTCCCACCAACTGACTTCAAGAAGAGGTCATATGGAACCAGACAAAGTTTAAAAACGTGGTTTTCTTTGTGCTTTTTTCTGAGGGAAATTGCAGGAAAAACTGCTGTCAATTATAACACAAAGTACTGTACATGCCTATTCATCACGCCCGTCAACCAGCTCAATATTTAAGGACACGGTTCTTCGCACCTGCTGTTTTGACTTGTGACCTGTTCTAATGACAAACCGTCTCGTTCCGTTCACCGACCTGACAGCAATATACCAAGACAAATATATATTTATCATCGTCGCTATGGTAATGTCCTGTTTTGGGATTGAAATGTTGAAAGCGGAGAGATTTAATTGGGGAAATAGATTGAATCAACAAGAATATGAAAAAGGTAAGTACTAATTATCGTTTGGTTGTTGAGAGCAATTAGAACAGGAGTTGAATTACTCTCAGACGAAGAAGCAAAATGTATTTGGTTGAAAGAGGTAGGCCATTGCTAAACTACAATTGTAAGTGATACTCTTTCACAGAAACTCCAGTCTCCTGAGTTGGCCTAGGCCTACTGGCGATTTTGATGCATAACTTGAAATTGCAAAAAGGTCACCAGTTCATCCTTCCATGTTTTTGCATGGAAAAGCACTAAATCTAGATCACACAAATCTTAACAAATACAAGATGAAGTGTTTACCTTAAACGTCATTAAATATTATTGGACGGGTAGTAATTTTCTGCTGGAGAAGTCCTGATACGTAAACGTTTAATATCATGTCAAGGTTTATTCGCCACAGACGGTCTGCCTCCTCCAAATGAATTTTCTGCTCCGCGTCTCCTCCGATCAAGTCAGGCCGCGGCAGCCGTTACTCATCAAATTGAAATGGAAACCTTGAGTGGGGCGGCTTGGATTTAAATAGCACTTAATTGCAAGACGTGGTGTCGCGGTTGCCTTGTCCACTCGCTCACGACTCACACTTCAGGTACTAATGGATTAAATTGAGGTGCCTTATACGGTAAAATATCATAATTATACTCAAATGACGAGCCGTTTCATAGCTGTGACGGCTGTAATTGTTTAGGTTACAGACAATAGAGAGACAAGTAAGGGTAGTTCTTACCCAAAGGCGAAGCTCATATCAAGAACAATCACAATTAATGTTCTAAGACAAATGGGGTAAGCTGTTGAAGCCCCAATCTGTGGGCCATATATAAAGAGATAGAAAACTCAATTAATATAAATATGAAGCAGAGCCTATAGCTTGAAGAAAGGGTAGCATGATTTTCTTTCAGAACGTTGAAGCAATTATAATCTTTTTGGGAAAGGTAGAAGAAAGCCTGGCTACAGGCTGTTGATTTCAGGCTACAGTAGTCTAACATGAGTTCGATGAAAGTATGTGAAGGTGTAAGTGCCTGAGGCTGTGAATGTGCTTGTGTGTGAGTGTGTGTGTGTTGTCTTGGCGGGCACTCAGTCTTATGACCCACTAATTCCTCAGCAGCATGTGTTGGCATGGGGAACAGTTGACTGGAAAGCGGATGGTGCAAGATGCCTGAAGAGGAGAGGAAGGGAAAGAAAGAGAAAGAGGGGAGGGGAGGAGGAGGAGAAAGGGACAGTGCTGGAGGGACCATGGTGGATGGGGTGTATTTCAATCCAGGCACTTAAGGTAGAATATGGTTTGTTGACGCAACACAATACTGGCAAACGACAGCCTTACCTTGGCCAAGTGGGAATTGATCCATTTAGTGAAGGTTCGTTTCTGTACCGCTTCTTGCTCATCTGAAAATCCAACACCAAAACAACGGGATCAGTTCCATGTTACACGAATACATCCTGTTCTTTGAATTGAATTTCTTCTTGTTCTGGAAAGTGGATTGAGCTTTATTGGTTAACCTTGTTAGCGTCCACTTCAACCATGTCTAATGTGTCTAAATAGTTTCATTGCTCTCCATTCTCTAGTCATGCAAGGAGAAGTGATCTGACATTTAGATGCCATTTCCCCCCAACTGTTACCATGCCCACATTGACTCCAAAGTCCATGTCCGTCACTTAACGGGTGCCCTTTCAATGATAGAACGAGGTCATGATGACATTAAGAATTCTTAATAATAATGTGTGTTCCTCTGGTTTTGTTTCTGTATTCGACAAGCTCCTACCAACTGTCCTGGCAACCTCAGTTGTTGTTTGGACTCCCAGGTAATGTAGAAGCACCACTGTAAACATATTTATGTACTCGGGGTTGAAGGGCACCTCTTGTTATGGTCACAGTGATATACATCTGTAGCTGGAGGTCCAATCAATACCACTGATGTTTCCTGACGATGTCCTTTAGAGAAACCACTCAACGTAAATGAAGAAAGGAGTTAAATTATTCTATGGTTCCTAACAAAGAAAGGAGAAGGAGATACTTGGCGACTTGGGAAGCCAGAGACTTCCCCTAGACAAGACATGAGTTGTAGATCATGTTAAACGCCCATACACCAGTCCACATGTCCCCGTATCCGTCACAGTGGTGCCAGACAGCCGCACGCCAACACACTTAGTCAGCGGTGCACTGTCACAAAGGTAAACACATGTTCCCCACAGCCACGGAGGACCACCCCATCCACAAACACTTCCCACCGCGCAAACACTTTCCTTCTCTCCCTCAACACACACACACATCAAACACACACACACATCAAACACACACACACCATGTTATGACTAGGCTGCATAATGCTTTCCCTTCCCCCCCCCCCTCCTGGCTCCTGCACAGAGCAATATCCTTGAGATAAGCATGTTATCAGGCTGAGAGGACGCCCGCCACAGAGCTTCACCCCGCCTTAATGAAACACGCTGACTGATTGATTGCGCACAAGTCGGTTAGTGTGTCACCGATCAGTGCAGGGCAGATGTGTGTTGGGTAAGGACAGAGGAGGAAGGGGGGGGAGGCGGGGTGCCCATGCATAATGCAGTCCTATATTCACACACACTCACATGTGCCACTGAGCAGGTCTCGCTTTTATGATTGAATCGTTTGATCAGGTCTGAAAAGGATCTAATATTGATGAGAAGGAAAATGGGGAAGATTCGGTCTGCATCTGAGAATAGTGTGGATTGTGTGTGGGAATTGGTGGGGGTCTGCCTGTGTGTGTGTGGATGTGTGTGTGTGGATGTGTGTGTGTGGATGTGTGTGTGTGGATGTGTGTGTGTGGATGTGTGTGTGTGGATGTGTGTGTGTGGATGTGTGTGTGTGGATGTGTGTGTGTGGATGTGTGTGTGTGTGTCTGTGGTTCCAAGCTCCTCCTCCCAGGGACGAGGTGACTTTGAGCGGTACTCAGGCACATGCACTTACAGCACAGAGACACACACTTCCAGCTCACACACACACACATGCAGTATGTCGCCACAAAGGAAATAGCCTTTCTCAGCAACCAAGCTTCACAGCAGCATTTTAACACACATGATTACCCCCTGTGCCATAGATAGCCTGTATCATTAATGTGATACCCAGCCTCTCTCTTCCCCTGCCTGGCCCCTGTGGTGAGAGCGACCTTAGCAAAGGACCGTGACAAACGCTTTTGTCCTCTGGCCTCTAGTGTTGAACTGCATCTGCTAAGTGACTGTCACATGACAGTCAGCCCACGAGGCAGACAGACAGACAAGCACAGGCTGGGAGACACACAGACGGTCAATTACAAGAAAATAACTGACAGTCTGACAAGAAGGCAAATGTACGGATAGACAGAAAGACAAAGCTTGTAGACAGAAATACAGACACAGAAATACATACAATCAGACACACCAATGCTGGTAGACCAACAGACAAATAGTTACATATAGACAAACAGAGGCTGGTAAACAGACAGCCAGATGGATAGTTATAGGACACAGACAGGCAGCTGCTGGTAGACAGACAGGCAGCTGCATGGCACAGTCAAAGTGCTGCTGTTCATTCTGTCTGAACTGCCACAGACACAGAGCGGCCTCCACGTGCTCCTGTGGCTGAGGGGAAACGCCCCCTTTCCAGACGCACGCACACAGACACGCTCCACACTTTCCCCTCTCGGTCATCCTCACGGAACACAGTCTGGTCCCAACAGTGCTGTCCTGTCTGCGAGGCTAAACGAGGAGGATGACCGCTCCCACGTACTCACTGCACCAACACACTTGGACACACACACGCAGATTGTGCCCCACTTACCACGCAGGTAGTGAAAGAACCCAGTGACCAGGTTTAGAGATGTGTTCTTATTGGGGGAGGCATCCCCCCCCGTTCGCCGTGCCATCCTGTACCCCACTCGGTGCCCAGAGCCCCCCCTGCCCTCATAGGTGTGTGGAGAGGACATCCAAAAGCGGCCTCCGGGAGAGAGGACACTCGCCCTTCCTCCTGCCCTTGCTGCTTCCTCCCTGGGCTGGGGAAGTGTCTCTTCAGAGCTCCCTCCCCCTTTTTTCTTCCAGGAGCTTGGGTGGCAGGTTGGCAACACCAGAACTGTTGCTCTTTGCTGGTTTGAGGATGTCCTCTTCCTCTTGGTCCCGGTGTCCTCTGCGCTCCTTCAGTCGTCCAAACGTGCTGTTCACTGAGTATTAGTTGTGCATGTCCGTGTTTTTCCTGCCTCCTAAGCAGCTTGAGTGTGTGCGTGTGTGTGCCTGTGTTAGAACGCAAGCCAATGTGTGTGTGTGTGTGTGTGAGTGCAGCGCAGTGCCGGCTTCTCTCAGCATCAATCTTTCTCACCCCCTCCCTGCCTGCTTCTCTCTCTCTCTTGCGCCCTCTCTCTCTCTCTCGCCTTCACTCTCGCTCTTAGTTGGCTGCAGGAACAATCCATTTCCCTCCAATGGACAGCCAATCAGAGTGTGTGGGAATGGGTGATGTCACCAGAGCCCTTGCTGTATTTGGTGAGGTGTGGGGGGGGGGGCAGTGAGGCAGGGGGGTTTAGCAGGTTAGAGAGAGAGAGGGAGGGAGGGAGGGAGGGAGGGAGGGAGGGGAAGAGCGGGGGAGCGGCAAAGCTCTGTCCCAGGGCTCACACAGTCATGCTCTAAAAACACCGTCCGACAACGTCAGGAGCACATAAACGTGCAGGAATTCCCTGTGAGCTGCGAGCGACATTCGTACGCAGCGTGTCGCTCTCTCTCCCCTTCTCATCTTTCTGTTTCTCTGTCCGGCAACTTGATTAGGTTACCCCTTTTCTCTTTACCCATCCCTCCCATTCTCTTCTGTCTCGCACGCCTCACAGTCTGCATCTCTCTCTCTCCCTCGCTCTCCCTCTCTCTCTCTCTCCCTCCCACAGACTACGGGGCTCAGAGTGATGCAGTGCTTCCATCGTCGTCTGCAGACGAGCGGAGGCTGAGCCTGTGCCTCAGCTCCTGTCTGGTCTCCACCTGCACTCTCCCCAGAAGCTGCGTCTCTCCCCCCATCCATACTGACCGCTCGCTTTTCCCTACAGGAGTACAGGAGCGGGTGAGGAATGGAAAGAAACAATGGACGGACAAAATACACTGTTTTAGTCCTTGGCCTTGCTAAAGGTTCAAAACGACCAGTAGTGCTCTCTCTCCGTCTCTCCCTCTCTCACACACACATACATTCTGATTTGCTTGGGCTGGATCGTAAAACGTCATTATCGAGGATGGTTGCTGGAAAGTAATTCTGAATGCAGATTCGTCTTATCAGCCTAAAAAAAGAGATGAGAACCATCCATCATTACTGTGATTTTCTCTTTTGTTCTCCTGGTTTCCCAAAAGGGATTTTAATTATGAAGGTCATCAATAACCAATGACAGCCGTCATCTGCTATCAGTCTCCAGATAATAACCCACTACTGATAGCCAGAGAGAGAGAGAGAGAGAGAGAGAGAGAGAGAGAGAGAGAGAGAGAGAGAGAGAGAGAGAGAGAGAGAGAGAGAGAGAGAGAGAGAGAGAGAGAGAGAGAGAGAGAGAGGGTGAATGTGTGTGTGTCTGTGTTTGAGATTGTATGGAGCGGTGATATTTCTTTACTTTCAGGTTTTCTACATTTACATATACATTGCCTTGACTTTTGCATCTCAAAGCCAAAAGCTTACACTCTTCATACCTGCAGAGTCTACCACACTCCAACCACTCACACCATCTATTTCACACTGTATGAATCCACATGATAGTCAATGATTTCATTACATTCAACTCATTAAAATATTATCCCTGCAGGTCAATTACTTAAGGCATATCTTGCAGCAAGATGTTTGTAAAACACGTTTAAAACTTCTGTTAGACATTCGTTTTAAATATGAACAGCGTGACCCAAATGGATCCCTCCCTGTGCTTCCGTAACGTCTGACCACAGTGCTATTTGAGGACGTGTGTAATGAATTAGACAGTATTGACTGGTGAACTCATCGAACCTGCCCAGCTTGTTATTATTTCACATCCTCTGCTGGCCTGCTGATCTCAGCCACAGAGCAACGTTGACCTTGTCCTGGAAGTGCTCTTTATCTCATGCTGTCTGTTAGCTGCTGGTAACAACACTCTTTTTTGAAGCTTGAAGCAAATGCATTCCCCCGTTTTGCAGGTAGTACTGAGGTAGGTTTACACATGAGCTGTCCATGGTGCTGAACAGCTGCAGGGGACTACAAGCAACGCTGTTTTAAACTGTGCACAGTCCTGCTCAGTTCATTTGAGTTCATTTGCCTTTTGTTTTGAACATTTGTGATTACAAAACCAATTAGGTTTGTCTTGTTGGAATCCACATTACAGCATGAGCCTCATTTGGTGCCATCGTTAAGAATTGTTCTGCCAGAATGTATGTGTTAATGTCCTTGTTCTGTGGAACATTTGGACTGTTAACATACTCTGTGTCCTGGAGCAGATGACAAACTGTTTTAATTGTCTCAAGGGGACAAACAGTTTAGAAAAAAACAACAACAGTAAGCCATACACAAAACTTGAGATATTTATAGGGCTTATTATTTTTCTAGAAAATTCACACTCACACACACACAAACTGCAAAACAACAACAAATTCCCTTGTGGGAAACACCAAGCACAATCCTTGAGGCTACACAGACTCGGTATAAATCCCTGGAGAGTTCCAGATCATTCCAGGACCAGAAGCCGAAAAGAAGAAGAATGCCGGTTGGTGGGGCTGGAAGACCAGACCACATTTGAGCTGCTCTGATTCCCTGGTGGAGCCCCCCCCCCTCGACAGAGCCGAACCTGCAGACACGTCTCTGGTTGTGGAGGTGGTTTCTGGGTCAGGGCCCCAGCGCTCACACAGGTGCGAGTCTACAAGGGGGAGGCAGCCTGGAGGAGTGGGAGACCGGGGGGGAGACGTTCTTCCACCCATGAAAGGAAAAACAAATGGCCTCCTTAGAGAGCTGCGTTGGCTCTTGTTGTAATCTATTCACCCAGAGGATATTTGGGTTTGCTGTCTGAATGGCCAAATGCTTTCTTTCACTCTCACCGAGAGGAAAGGGACACAGCGCCACCTGATGGATAGCTAGGGTAGTACCACAATACTGTTTTTGTGGAATTTACTTGAAACACATTATATAAGCAAAGATAGGAATCCACCTCAAGGGGATTGTGTTCATTTGTCAATACCGGTTTTTCTTTTGCCAAAGGCATAATCAATACAGCCATGCAGTCACCTGCTATTGAGAGACACCTTAGAGGAAAGGAGGGAGTGGATAGAAGGAGGAATAGAAAAAGTGAAGGGAAGGAGAGAACCCGGCAAAGACAACGACAGAAAAGTATTAGGAACGATAGATGGCGAGAGGAGAGGGGCTGCTTTTACCTTGTGATTTCCCAGAAGGCCTTGCAAATCTCCATTTGAGCATCTCTGATCCCTGACTTCATCTGTGAACGATCGTCCTCGTTAATCAGCCGTGATTACCGGCCAGATACAGACAGGTGCCATGACAGGAAGACTAGGAAGCTAACCAACCACACAGACCTGCTACTGGAAGTCTGTCTGCTTTACCCATTATGTTTTTATTTTTTTGGGAGGGGGATTGCTATAGCAACGATGCATCGCCTACGAGGGTATTATTTATATCTTGCTAATGTACCAGGCCTGTTAAAGCAGAGGAGGAGGGGGCCAGAGATGTCTGGTTATCTCAACGTACACACTTGCAACAACCCCGTTTAACTCGCTTTAATGGCTTTTTCCTTCCCAGTAGGCACACACACACACACACACATACATCTTCAAACCGCACTTCCTGAACTCCATCCTTCACCCCTCCAACACCCCTCCATCAACCTCTTCACTCCACATCCGCCTCGCCACTTTACAGCAACACCCTTTGAACAGCCCCTCTTACAAACCCCACTCCAACGTCACACACACACACTCTCACACACGTTCATTCTATTCACCCCCTCTTCACCCCTCTCCCTCCAACACCCACCCGTCCCACTTAATTTTGGAACACACTTTATACCATGGAGTAGTAAGGAGGAACTCCAAACGCTAGTCCATTAGCATGGCTAATTGCATTTCACTAATAATGACACCACACTTACAGAGAGGAAGAGAGGGGAACAAGTCAGAATGATTACCAAAAACACCCACTTCCCCCCCTCACACCCAGCACAACCCTCCTCTCCAACGGCAGATGTTCAGACAGAGGAGCGTGCCGCTGACAAAGATGTCAAAATATCACCTTTGTGTTCAAACCACTAGGCTGCTGATAGCCGGTAATTCGCCACAGTCCCACACCTGCAGTTGGGTCCTTTACACATTCAAGAGCTTCACATGAAAGGGGGGAAAAAGAGAATCAGCTGAATGATTAAGCTAACTCAGTCAGTACACATACAAGTTGGGGGGGGGGAAGTGGGCATGTGCTTTGAAATATCACTTTGATATATTTTCTGGCGACTGTCGTTTGCTGTAATATTGCAAATTGGCTTCGGGAAAGACACCTGGGCTGGTGAAGGATATTTTTCTGATTATTCGGGGCTCCATAATGATTTAACCAACGTAGGATCAAGCCAAGCTTGGAAAAAAATAACATCTGTGTGATAAATGGAATTGATTAATTTCTTCCAGAGAACTCTTTTGTGGACAGTCCAGCAGGCATAGGCTATTGATAACACTCACGTTGACACTGAGGGCATTAGGGAGCTTACATTTGGCCAAGATTAAAACATGTTTGAGCTGTGGTGTGGTGTGTGTTTCTGTGTGTGTGTATGGGGGGGGATATTGCAGGAGTGGGTCAGACAGTCTAAGCTCCTTATCCAGTTTCAGCTGGCCAGCCACACTTTGCAGGCCGGAGAAAAGTAAAAGGATTGGCGTCTAAATCAATCCGAGCAGTCAATCCAGTAAACCATCTCCAGTACATCTCTCTAGTGCATGGCACAATACACTGACTCATATGACCCAAAATACTAAAGACTGACACAAAGCACTCAACTGCACACCAAAAGGGTTGTCTATATCAGCATTATGCAGCTGACCCATCCATCATCTACTATTTTACCAAGACTGAAACCCCAAGTAGTTCAACGATAACAACCTAGTGTTATATTTAACACTTTCTTTTTCTTTTTTTCTCAATCTATCAGTCACCATCGATAGCCCTTGAGGCCACTACTGTATATAATGTTTCCTGAATGGTCCTTGTGTTTGTAACAGAAAAGCCAGGCTACAGTTGGTGGGGACAGGACAGGGTTTGTTGGGTCAGGTGGTTGGCTAAGTTTGTGTCTGGAAGGAGAGCCTGGAGGAGAGAAGAGAGCCCTTGGATCCAGGTACCAGCACACACGTACACAAACATACACAAACATACACTCCCCACCCACCACCCCCCACACACACACACAGATACACACACTCCCCACCACACAAATAAGCCTCTGTTACTAGAGCACAGATCACCACTATGAACATACGGCACAACACAGGAACATAAGTCACGCCCTGTAGAAGCATTCATGACTCAGGATTGAAATACAATGCTTTCTAACACAGCTTAAACGCCATAAAGGATGAAAGATGACAAAGTAATGATCTTACATTCTGGGTCACATTCTGGGAAAACTTCAAAGACAGACGATCTTGTCAAATTCTTAAGTTTTAAATAGAGGATATTCAAGGACATTTCAAAGAAGTGATCTGATGCCAGTGCGGCCTCAAGCACAGCTTGGGGAGGATATCGAGTCACATCTGGTAACCCGTGATGTTCTCCAGTTGCTTAACCTCTAGGGTCATTCCAAGACCTTTCGACCTTCAACTCACACCTCCAAATGCCAAACATGATCTCAGCGGCCAATCAAATGACATCTGCCAATCACTTGAGATGAAAACAGATGGAGAAAGAAGCAGCGCGGTCTGTGTGAGAAAGATAAGAGAGGAAGTGATGTTGAAAAGTGGTAGGGGGAGAATAAGAGCTCTTTCACTGTTGTTGAATGCTTGTCAGGGTTTATCTGTGAAGCCCTTTGCCTTGTCTGTCAATCAAAATCTGTATCAGATTTTCTTGTTGGACAGAAAGCATTATTGGCTCAACCATAGAGGTTACTTATAGTTATGTGAGATGAAAGAGACAATTGTCTTCAACCTGATTTTGGATTCACACAATATTCCTCTCCCTCTGAATAGAGTGTTCCAAATAACCATGAAATCCATGCTTTCTTCTATGTTGTCTGATTGGTTGTTTCTTACAGTTGATGGTTGGGTAGAAAAGGGGAGCGATTGTTCTCTCTTTTCTTCTCTGCTTCTCTTCTTTACTCTTTGTAATCCCCCTCATCAGCCTTGGCATGAGGTCTGGCTTTTTGTATCTCTCTCTTTCTCTCTCTTTTACAATATTTGATTTGCTATGATAATGGTAATACTTGAAACCACTCATTTTGTAACAAGTATGTCTTGGAATTCCTTTGTGCTGTTAGTAAATATAAACTCCTCTAATTTAACCCATGGTGTCAAATATTCAGCACATTGGATTTATGTTAAGAGACTGTTTACTTCCATCAGACCAAGGTTTATTTTTTGTTGTTTTGCCAATACAAAACTTCTACACTTAATGCATTTTCCGTGCGCAAATTACCTTGAAATAAAAATCTACTGTACATGAAAATAAATATACATAAAACAATGAATGATGCCTTTATGACAGTGCAATCTAACTTCATGTGAACCAGTCACAGAATGTAAATTGCTTCATTGTATTTGTACCTGAACCATAGAGACACAGCTGACCTTCCAAAGGGTGTTAACATTAGAGAATTACACTGTTTGATTGACAGCTGCACAAGAACGTCATTAAAAAGGGCGGCAGACTGAAACGCCTACTGCTTTGTTTGGGACGGACTGCCAGGAGCCCAAATCCTGTGAGGTGTCACTCAAACTTTCTCTAAATGGCAGGTGAATAGAGATTATAATCTAGAAGATAATATTAGATAGAAAGCACCCACACAGTCACACAGACACACACACACAGGCTCTCTCACACACACAAACACACACACACAGGCTCTCTCTCACACACACACACACATTTAATCAGACATATTGGTGTGACACAGAAGCAGAACCAGAGAGAGCCAGACCCGCAGGGCAAAAAGACCCATGCTGATTGTCATGTGACTGTTGCTGTGGCGATGGGTCATAAACACAGTCTGGGATGTAGAGCGTCTTTAGTAGGACAAGGTGCCACACACCGCCCGATGTTCACACCCACACACACACATCCACCCACACCTTATATCTGGGTCTAGAATAATGATTACTCGCTAATGGACTTGGGGTTTACACGCCTGCTCAGTGTCTGTTATTCAGTTTAGAGCTAACTGGGCTACCAAAACCGCTGACTCCCAACGGTGCAATGAAAAAAGAGACCTCACAGCTATTTTTAGCTCCTTCTGTGTATGTGTGTATGTGTGTGTAAGTGTGTATGTGTGTGTGTATGTGTGTGTGTGTGTGTGTGTGTGTGTGTGTGTGTGTGTGTGTGTGTGTGTGTGTGTGTGTAACCAGAGCCAGAGTCGATGAATGGTGGTGTCAGAATCACAGAGGAGGTTGGACCGGCTCAAGGTGACCGTCTGCCTCGGCCCATTTCTGTGCTGGCAGAACCACCACGTCGCCCCTGGCAACCACATGTTACTGTGGCACTGTGCCAACCTGTGGAATTGCGCCAATCCCAGGAGCCACTGGGAGACTTATCCCACATATCTGTCTTCAATCTCTCTCTGTGAGATGTAATACATGACTTCCTTTTTCTCACACATTTGGGTTTCTCCATGTGATAATCTGTGGTTCATTTTTTCGGTAGCCAAAGAGATGTTGATGTCTTCCAGATGTTCTCATGTAGGCTACCCTCCCTTCTCTTCCCCCCACCCTCTCCTTCCTTTCCTTCGTGTCTGTCATGACTATGAATGCAGAGGAAGCTCGTAAATAAAGGGGGACCACATTCCATAATGTTCATGGACAAAAAACACCCTCCAAAAAAGCCATGTGCTCTGGACACAAATACCCACCCAAGTCAAGCCAGGGTGGAAACTCTTTATTGACAAAAAGAAACTAAAGTCTTACCAGAGTCAATTGACTACACCACCACACCTGCAGCCCAAGAAAACACACACACACACACAATGAGACATCATCACAGGAGGCTTAAGAATCTCTTTCTAATAGGTAAACGTATGCCAACACATTGCTTCTGTGCTTTTTCCACCCACTAAAGCGATCCAAAAAATAAAACAGGTGATCTATTTAAATAAAACCGTTTCCTTGTTAATGAGTGACAACAAAATGCCCAAATTCCATGGCATATGGGAGAGTTCAGTCTGGGAGGCGTTCAAAGACGCTTCACCGTTCCCTGCCATATGGTGTCACTAATTGCTGTTTTTCCCTGCAACACTGTGTGCAAGGAGACAAGGTAGCCTACAAGAAGAAGAGAGCAAAGAAAAAACACAAACCCAAAACTGGGGCAAAAGTTCGTGTTTGCATAGATGTTGTTTTGTTGAACAGTTTTTACTGAGAACTAAATTAAGTCTGAAGGGAATATTATGAGTAAACATTTTGAGGTTTTGATGAGCGCTGATTATAGAAAAACTATTGTTTTATGGGACAGTGAGAGGAATTTGCAGACTAATTAGTGAAACATAAGATCTGTTAGGATACCCTGTGTTTTTACGAACATATATATTTGATTGTTAGAATCCATGCACATGGGGGCATTTGATCTACATGGTACACTTTTGCAACATATGCAACTGCAAAGATATTTTCATATAGTATATATCTAGGCAGGACGTTTGATTTTGCATGCTCTGCTGATAAGCGACGTGATGCCTGCTAAGCATCTTCTTGAAGGTCCACCTCAATATCTTGCATGTGATAAGGGCGACTCAAAAATTCAAGGAGGTTGACAACGTGTATCTCAACAATGCACCTTCCTCCAACCACACAGGAGGACTTTACAGCAACAAGGACTACTTATCTGCCAAGGCCTTGCACGACAAATTGCACTTACAATAAACCCCTACTGCCTGCTGGCCTTAGGCAGATAAAGGTTTTGCTCAGTAGTGTCAGAAAGACACACCCTAAACCACAGGACCAAGCCATCTTCTCCAGGGGAGATATAAAGAACAAGTCATGCTTTGAAGGAAGCTGCATTACAGTTAATGTGTTATATGTGATTTGCCTGAAGTGAACAATGGTCTCTTTTGTATCTTTGTGGTTCACGCTGTTTGGTTACATCCTTGGGCTTTGATTGAATTACATCATTTTCGCAAGGACTAAATTAGATCTCCCCGAAAACATGCAGGACTTTCTTAAGATAGAAGGAAGATAAACTTGAACTTGAAACTTGACCTTCCATGCCTTACAGGAGCCATAAGATTCTTCAGAACAAAATAGCCCTAGAGGCAGAAATATTTTCTTTTCAAATTGAAGAATGAAATATTTCTATTACTAGCTCCGAATAAATTATTCCATTATGTACAATAGCATTCACCAAAGTTTCCTCAGAAGAATACAACTTCTTTAATGTAAACCCACTCTGAATAATGATTTGAGAGAGGACATGTGTCGAGGGATGCTGCCTCAGCTCTGCTACAGTAAAACCTGCCACCTCTGAAGCCATGCTGGATGCAGCCATCTTGGATCCCTTCCAGCACTCCACTGTCACCTGACTCCTCCACTACTTGGATAGGGCAATCAATCCAGTCCAGAACGAGATCTGGGAGTGTTATGTGCTATGGATCCTTCTGCAGCTGAGGTAGTTTCTAAGGCAACAAAGCAAATATCAGCTATAAAAAACAACTAAGCAGAATGATGCCAGTGTTGACAGAGATTAGCCCAGCATCAATTTGTAGTAATAATACACTGACAGAGGAGTAATGATGATCGCAGAGTAGACTATAGCAATTTATCACGGGTCCCATTTGAAAAGTTGTGTTTCAGAATCAGAATCAGAATCAGAATGGGATTTATTCGCCATGAAAGTTTGCACAGACAAGGAATTTGCTTTGGCAGGAATGACGTTGACGTTAGATGAGATTCGCAGTGGTTTCGCGTGTGTTCCCTGTCAGTGTCCACATGGTGGCAATAAGAAGAGTAAGCAGTCCTTCAGAGGGGAGAGGGGAGAGCAGAGAATAGGCTTCTCTTCGTCAGCTCCTCTGAGGATTAGCTTAACCACTGTCTGCCACCACACACTCACGCTAGGATGGCAGCAGCACACGTACATTCAGCCACACACAGATGCGCACACACACACAGATGCACACACACACACACACACACAGATGCACACACACACACAGATGCGCACACACACATGCAGACATTCAAAGTGAACTGCCAGCACTGAAAACAT
This sequence comes from Osmerus eperlanus, assembly GCF_963692335.1. Taxonomy (NCBI): domain Eukaryota; kingdom Metazoa; phylum Chordata; class Actinopteri; order Osmeriformes; family Osmeridae; genus Osmerus; species Osmerus eperlanus. Next base: position 10,496,807 of record NC_085025.1, read on the forward strand.
TCCAATAACTTCAGTAACAACACACACTCCATTATTTCCTGAAACTCGCTCAAAGTTGACCTTCAGCACAAATGAGCAGATGACATGCACACTGTACAGACACAACATCATTGAACACAACCTCCAAATACCTACATGAACACAGTAGGATGTTGCCTTGGACACAAGCAGTCATCCGTTATCACAAACCTTTTCATGCCAGGAATTCACAAGCACAGACAGTACATAGCTTTGGTACTGCCCAGGAAATAGATGTAACATATTTGATGTACACATAAAAGCTCCCATATGTGACATTGAGAGGAACAGTACAAGGAAACATACCTTTCAGGTTCAGATCACTTTTTGCTGTGTCATACCTCAACCTTAGCCGTGGGTCACCTTTAGAACCACTGCAAACAGAGCAGGAGAATGAATGAGTAAGCAGAAAGCCCCTACCTTGCAGCCTCTGCATCACATTGGCTATGTCCCTGGCAGAGCGCCCATAGTGCCTGGGTGATGCCATGCTGTTCTGCTGTTCTCAAGTCAGCCAAGTTGTCCTGCTGCCTCAAGCTGTCACCACACCAGAGGCTGGGACTTCTGATCTGGGATCAGGCTGGAGTGCAGTAGAACAGTCTCCAAAGTGCAGGTTAAAGTCTGGGAGCTGTGTCCATGATGCTGTATTCCCCTCAACTAGTCATCCCTGTTGCAGTAGCAGGCTGCAATCTCTCACGCTCGCAAGCTCCTCCCCGTCTACGTGTGCGTGTCTCGGTCTCCCTCCCTCCCTCCCCTCTCTCTGTCTCTCTCTCTCTCCACCGGTCTCCCTTCACTCTCTCTCTCTTTCTCTCATGCAGAGAAGACAGCTTGCTGCTCTGTGTGTGATGCCACCTAGTGTCTACTCACGGCACATCTCTGGGTCTCTTGCCCTGCCCACTGAGCTAAGCAGGGGGTGTGTTTGTATGTTAGACAGAGAGAGACAGAGACAGAGAGAGAGAGAGAGAGAGAGAGAGAGAGAGAGAGAGAGAGAGAGAGAGGGAGGGAGAGGGAGGGAGAGAGAGAGAGATAGAGAGAGAGAGAGAGAGAGAGAGAGAGAGAGAGAGAGAGAGAGAGAGAGAGAGAGAGAGAGAGAGAGAGAGAGAGAGAGAGAGAGAGAGAGAGAGAGAGAGAGAGGGAGAGAGAGAGAGAGAGAGAGAAGTCAGTCATACTGCAGTTTGCTTTGTCATTTTTAAATACCTTTATTTATCTTATTGAATTCAATGGAAGACCAACGGAGGAAAATCCTATCCTCACATCTATTCACAATACAATTGACAACAACATCTCAGGATGTGAAAACGGACCAATAATCAATGCACATACATGCCAATGATACACCACTGCACATTACTGGTGCTTTCTCTGTGGATGATCGATGCTCTTTAAGATGCAGGGGACGAGCGGCCTGCACCGCTGGCTCTCGTCACTTATCGAGATCCGTAATCCCATTAGACGGACCCTTTTATCTCCACAGAAAGGCTCTTGAAAGAGGGGGGCACACCGGTGGTCTGGAGGCATGCGAGACTAACTGATTTTTCTCAATAGGCCCCAACACATCTTCTACGCTGCATGGGGCTTTTAAAGCACAACTTTTTCATTCTTCAAACAGACTTGAGTGATTTGTGGTTTACTTGATTGGTTCAGGTGATATAGCCTATGTAGGTTAATGATATAATTGATATATTAGCAGGGTATCTTCTTTGAGGGCAGGGTCTGACAAAAGAAAGGGCAGTTCCAAGCAGTCATATAGCCTGTAGTATACGCTAGCCTACACTAAATCTTAAACTTTGACTCTATGCTTTGTTGGTAAGGTTTGAGGTATTTTTGTTGTGATAATAAGATGTTATGTCCTTGTCTTTCTTCAATACCAATGCAGTTAGCTATGTTCACAGGCACAGGAGTTTGAGTTGCAAGTCCAGACTAGAGCAGTGTCGTGTAGTTCAGAACGGCCTACACAGCAGCAGCAGCAATGCTGACTCCGACATTTTTACGCAGCGTGGATCTCGGGGTGACCTCTATCGGGCGATGCCCCACAGGACCGGGCAGAGTGCGGCGGAGGATGCGGTGCGTAGTAATGCTGCAAATGTCTGAAAGGGAAGGTGCAAAAAAACATGATGTGAAAGGGAATCCCTAAGCCTCGTAGCCCCAACGAAAGCACACTTCTGTCTCTCTCTCTTATCTGATCACACCTAGCTCTACAAAAGCGTGTAGGTAATCTCCTTCAGGCGCTGTCAGCACTTACAGTAGCCTACTGAAATCGTATTAGTAATTGTTCGTTCCTTACCTGTCTGTCGACCCCTTTCCCTTGACACCAGCAGACAGACTGATAAATAACATGGAAAGTGGTCTATAACGTTAGTGCAAATGGTTTGTTCGTGCATGAAAAAACATTTCCAGCCAAACCTCAGTAGGATAAATTAGGCTGTTTTTCAACATCATCTGCTTGCTACAGCAGTTACGCCGAGACAGAAATCCCAGTTTGTCCATGTTCTATAAAAGTGATACAAATTTGTTTAAATTGAGATTTGTGAGGACTTTTAGCAGAGGTGAACATAATTTTCAGTGGATAACGACTCCACCTACTGTTCCTTAGTAGAAGACAGCTTACAATGTGAGCAATACATTGGAACTTCAAACAATGCCCGGTTTGTGAGACAATAAAGCTACAGACACACACACACACACACACAAATTCCTGTAGTTATAATTAGATATGTCATACATCATATATTATCAATTATTTTAGCCATTAGAGGCTTTATAAAACCCCACTTTGGCACAACAATCCTGCCATTGTATAGCATTTTGTTTATTTAAGCGGGGACATCAAATCCCGTAAACCTACAGCTTCAGCCACCCACACCCTTGAACAATCCATCGCAATGACCAAACAGCCTTCAGAACAATACTAATCAGCTAGCGTGGGTTTGAACTTCAGCCGTAGCATCAACACATTCTTCTCTATAGAAGATTTGCTGGACCTCCGAATCACACAATGTGTTAACAAATCACACTACATGACCCGCCCATGTGGGTGTAACGGCTGTTTCCTTTTTACAGCCTTTAAGACGGGGCAACAATTAAAGGAAGTCTCAGCTGCAGTGTAGGTACATGAGCTTCTCCATTTGCTCCATTTGCTCTCTCCTAAAAGGCCACAATATGAAAGTAACTCAACTTCCTTTGCCCTCATCAACCAACCACGTTGCAGATCTACAGGGGTTGGTTAGGGGTTAACAGCGTTCAATAGAAATTCCGTGTGGCTTATCATAGGCCCTGGTCACAGCTGTATAATAGTCACTAGCCAAGTCTTGTTAGATCTAAGAGAGTCTCAGAGGGGAGAGGGGAGGGAGCCAGAGGTGTAAGAGCTAAATCTTGGTTGTGGTTGCTTCCCTATCTTATCAGAACCAAGTGTTTTTACTGGACCTCTGTGACCAGAGCTATCCAGACAGCCCATAAAGGCACCACTATCCTGGCACCCTCTGTGGAAAGACTGAGGTTACTCCCAAAGAAGCTGGAGAGGAGGGCTCTGATAACCCAAATTCTCCATTAGATGTTTTTGCAGCATTAAGTAACAATTGTGTGTTATGGTTTCTGCGTGTTATTGAGCTTCTGTATTGAAGTGTGTCACTGCTCTGGCCTGGTCTGGTGTTGCCTGACATATTTACTTCAGACCCAAGAGTGTAATTGGTGGTGTAGGGATACTGTCGCCTGTGGTCTTTTCTGCGGTGGATTGGAGAAAATAAAGATTTCTTTTTTTTACATGTTTATAATTTCTGGAAAAATTAGAAATATGAGAGGGTAGTGGATTGTCCCATGACGAAAGCACAGGACAGGGAAGGTTGGAGGTTGGGGGGGTGACATTGTCTCTCATTAATCAACTTTCAAGGAAATGATGGGAGGGGAAGTGATTGCACCAGGTCCCCCTTCTCTTCAACCCACTTCTGCAGGAACTCTGTCCAGTGCAGATAAGAGGGCCTCAGAGCTAATTTTGCGCAGGAAAGCAGGAAATGTGACAGTGAATTTTTCCGCTTCCACAAACAAGAAAGCCGCCAGACTGGCCTTGGAGGGAATCCTGTGTGCCTCTGGGCTGTAGAGAGAGGGGGAAAGACATAGTGTGTGTGTATGTGTGTGTGTGTGTGTGTCTGAGAGAGAGAGACAGACATACATATAGACAGACAGAGAAAGTTAGCGACTGAGGCAGATCGAGAATAGGAGAAAGGGAGGGTGTAGAACACAGAGGCAGGGAGGACGGGGAGAGTGAGTGAGAAAAGAAGAGAAAAGAGGGATTGACAAGAAAGAGAGGAAAGACAGAAAGAGAGCCAAGTAGAGAGTGGATGCGTAACGTTCTCTCCTCTACTTCTCTGAAAGCACTGAGAGCGTTATGGCTGACAACAACACAAACCTCTTTCTGGAAATACTTAAACCCTTTGATGTTGGTGAGTTCTCTCTTGCTCTTTCCACTCATGCCCCGAGAAGGTTCTTGGTTGCCACATATATTCTCTTAAAAACTCTTTATTAAGTAATACACAGTAATAAGATATATTAAATTCAATTATTTTTTAAACTGAAAACAATGCAACTGCATGTATTTAATCACACCTTATAGACCAGTGTAGACATACAAGACTATGACACACTTAAGTCAAGAGTATTGCAGTGTCCTGACTATTGTGTGTTTTCCCCTCCATCTTCCTAAATGTCATTTCCAGATGATCCCTGCTTAATGTCTGCTATATCCCTTTCCCCAACAGAGAGGAGACAAAAAGCTGGAGGCAATTTGCTTTATGAAAATGAACTGTAGCTAAAGGAAATGTTTTTTTTTGGACTAGCTTCATTCCATTTAGATGAACCCCTGGTCCTTCATTCTCTCTCTCGTTCTTCCTGAACACATGTGGCAGTTGTTGCTTTCAACTACAGACTCAGAGTTGATCCCCATTTTGTGGGAAGGAGATGCGATCAGTCAGCAGTCTCTGGAGGTTTGCGCTGGTAAACACCACAGAGGAAGCACTGATTATTTTGTCTGGAGGTGCCATCTTGCAAGACTGTTGGCAGAGAAGGCTCGACGATTTAACGGTCAAGGATAGCTACTACTAGGGGGATTTAAAATGGACATCATTGCTTTTGGTTATGAAGCATTTCCCTGTACTTGGAAATATGTCAATACCCATGCCCAGTCGTCAGTGATGGTCACATTACTCTCTGAAATGTACAAATATCTAAACCTTAAGATAGTTTTGATTTTGCCTGTTGAACTCAAAAGATTGATATGTGCTGCATCACTTGTCAAGTCTTAAGAGAAACCATTCCTAGATCTACAGACAAGAGACTATATCATAGGAATGGACTGACTGTTCAGTACCCTCTCAGTTTTAAGGTCTCTAAAGTTGGCTACTATTAATTGTCAGTGTTCCCTTTCCTTCCACTCTCTCTGTTGTTTTCTATCTCTCTCTGTTACTCTCTTTCTTTCTCTCCCTCGATCTCCCTCCCAGTCTCCCTGATCATAGCCTTCTGTGTGTCCATGGCTGTGGGTCTCCTCTTGGGGGCACTAGTCTACGTGGTCCTGACCTGGATGTCTCGACGCAAAGCCGGCTCCGCCAGCATTACCCGCCGGCCCCCTCGCCCGTCCCGCGTCTCCCCCCGTGCCCGCCCTGGCTTCAACCGCAACAGCAGCTACGACCGGCGCAGCAACAACAGTCTAGTCAGCGCCGCCTTCAGTTTCCACCGCCAGGCCTCCTCCCCGGACCAGGCTGACCCTATGGGCCGCAAGCCCAGCTTCAGGGCCTCCACCTTCCATCCACTGCTCCAGTGCAGCCAGATTGCTCGCGAGGCAGAGGAAGGGAGCCAGACCACGCTGCCTCGGACCCCGACTCTGACCACCTCAACTGGATCCGCTCAAATCGCTGGCCAGGCTGCCACCCCTCCCAGGCCAGTGTCTTTCTGGAGCACTAGTAGTCTGAGAGGGTTCCATGCCACACAGACCCCACCTCCAGCCTATGAGAGCATCATAAGGGCCTACCAGGAGACCTGCACCTAAGGGTGGTGTGGATGTCACTGTGGGGCTGTTGACTGTTGACTAGGCCTGTGGAGTTTATGGACATTTGTAGAAATAATGAGAAGCCTTGGTGCTCTGTGTGTCTATGCAAAATGTATGTGTGTTTGTGTGTTGTGCGGGTAAGAAGTGGTGAGGTCAATGGTTTGTGAAGTAGTTGATGAGGATGTGTGTGTGATAAATTCAGTGTATGTGTGTGTCATATTGTAGTATCATATTGATTTCCATCACAAACCTCAATTCAAGAGTATGTATATGGATGATTTCCAATGTGAGAGCTAACCAAGACATTCACCTGCTCTTTATGAAACAAACAAGATTTGCAATAACCAAGGAAATCAAGAATATGACAAGAATTGCATACCAGGCAATTAACTATGAATACTATGAATGTGATTATGAAGGTGTTTTTTTGTGTGTATATTTTGGATGGAATTAACTCGAGACTATGATTATAAGTTATCAAAATAAATTTTTGAAATTGTTGATATATTGGTAGTTCATCAAAGAATATGAAAGTGAGTTAATAAACTGAAACATGAATGTGTCCATATTTGGTTTAGATATGGTATCAGCACTAAGTTCTCCCCCGTACAGGAAACCCTGTCACTGTTTCCTCAGGAGGGAATTATTTCACTGGCCTGAAATGAAAGGTCAGGTTCCTTGGTGTCAAGTTACTGACCATCACTGGAAAACAGTATCCATTACAGTATTTTGACTACAGAATACACACAACACCGTTGAAAACTGAAACAAAGATATGTCTACACAAATAAACACACACACGCACACACACACACTCCTTTATATGCTGAAAATATTTGACCATTAAAGCTATGAAAATACTTCGAATTGTTACGGTAATCTTGGCTGCACTTTCTGTTCTTTACGGTACGTGACGTGTTTCGTGAGACCATTGCATTAGTTTGCCATGTTTTTGAGGACGCCGCTGACAGTCGGAGGTCTAATTGGAGGGAGTCATCTAGGCCCCCAAATCACTGTAATTTAGCTAGTCACCAAATGAGGTAATGATGAATAAAACGTTCACAACTTTATGTACAACATCAAGTGTCAAGATATCAAGATAATGCATGACAAACTAAGCTAGCTAGCAAGTTAGCGTAGCTTTCATAACATTAGAGTAGAACACACATAACAAGATAGCAATCACGTATTTGTGGTTGTCAGTAAGAATAATTAGCTTGTTTGATCCAGATAAAAGCAGCTGTAGAGATGACGGAAGTCCGGGTTTGGCACGACACCGTTAACTGGTGATATTTTATACTGCTAGCATCTAAGGTTTGTTCTTGTTTCATATGCAGGTGGAAGATGTCTGTGGCTGCGCTTCGAATGATCCGCTGTCGGCGACTGAGCACCACTGGCCCGAGTATGAAGAAAGTCTTGCCCTGGAGGGACATAAGTAGGTTGCATGGGAACGGTGACCCATGGCTAATCTATCCTTATGGTTAAGCATCGTAGCTAGTATAGACAGACTGAAGTTATTTCCAAAAGACACTGGTTTGCGTGTGGTCACCTTTCTCACTAAAGACGGCATATTGTAAGTATGAATGTCTTCATTAATGGACTTATTCTTTTTGACATTTAGGGAAAATTGCTAAAGTCACCTGTGCTGTTGTGTTGGGGTATGTCAAATTGACATGACAATGTTTTTAAAATATTTTTTTAAATAAATAAAATTAAAGCTTTTCTGGTCTGACAATATCTGTCTTTCACCCACCAGGGGCTGTGTGTTCATCACATATGAGGTGGTGACCTTGAACAGAGCTGTGACCATTGATACTCAGGCCATTCTGCAGGAGAAACGGAAGTCCTACATATACCTGCGCCCCACACCTACAAAGGAGCAGGACAAGATAAGCACGGGTACTCTGTGTCATTCACCTTAAGCTTTATGACAGGTCTTATGGTGGTATCTCTGATAGCACGCATATATGTACAGTAACATAATGTACAGTAGGCCTACATTACTTTATTGTTTGTGCCAACTGCTCTGTGTTAAGCCTGCCACGACACTACAACAAATACGGTTTCAGTTTCAGTAAATGATTATTGAAATCAATACATCTCCACATCCAGACCAGGTGTCCATCTTAACAATCACTCCCTTCCTTCCTTTTTTCTCTCTCTCTCTTTCTGTCTCTCTTTCTCTCTCTCCTGTGTCATTCATCCTGTCTGTTCACTGATCTCACTTCCACTGGTCAAGGCTGACTTGTTTATGAAAGAAAGAAAAAAGAAATAGCCTCCTGCCAAACCAAGCCAAATCAAACAATCAAATTATTCAATTATGCATGCTTACATTATGTAAAGTGAAAATGTTATTTAAATATTTAAAATACAAGATTCTGAATTAAGCGTGTTAGCCCAAGAGTATTTCCAACTGTATAGTCCTCAGTGTAAACTGACAGCATAATTCAGTTGAGAACATTTGCTATAGATTTGTATTGTTTCAGGGATCACAAACAAAGCCAGGAGAGAACTTCACAAAGCAGTTCGTACATTTCTGGAACTCTCCTCAAGGATTCTTCTTCGACCACTCGATGGTAAGAAAAAGAACATAAAAAATCCCTGCTGATGTCCAATACTTAACAGCTGAAAATGTATTTAGCCTCACCACAAACAATCAGGCTTCTTATTCTGAGATTACTGGAAAGCAGAAGTCAGTGATGGAAACAGAAATATTCTCAATGTCGCAAAGAGGAACTGAAGTCCAGCTGTGTAATTGGAGATGCTCTTAGACAGACTTTTTGTAGTTTTGTTGGTTAGCCTCAGGATGCACCTGTCCCTTTGTCTCCGTGTGTGTGTGTGTTTTGTTGAATTCAACTGTTGGACAAACTACCCCTATCTTTTTTGCATTTGTTAGACTTCGTGAAGTGTCACTTGTGTTGTATGACTACTTTGAAAAGATCACACAGAAGAAAAAAAGTCTACGTTTATAAGGAATGTAATATTTTGAAACTTCACAGTTTTCCAATTGAAAGCAGCCCGACTGAACGGTCCAGGTTGGCAAACTCTTTATCTAGGGTTATTGTATAATGGTAGCCTTCTGTGGTAGTTGTTAGAATCCTAGGTTTTTCTTTTGTTTTGGTAACTATTTGTGATTTAGATTTAGACACCATGGCGTTGATCTTATGGCTTGATGTATATATGTATATATCATATTGATATTGTGTGTATGTGTATTGTAGAACACTTGAGTCGTGTGGATGCAGATCCCCATGAGGTGGCACTGTGGGTTCTGTTGAAAAGGACGCGGTCCAACACCAGGTCTGTCAGACTGCAGGCAGTTCAGGACCTGGCAGGCAACCACCACTGGCATGGTGAGGAGGCCGACAGCCACCACACAGCCTCATGACCTTTCACCTCCCAATCCCTCACCTCACCACCTGCTTCCAACTCTGTCAGTTTCTTTCTCCAGCACTTTTCCTGTCACGTCGGTTACAGCCACCATTAGAAATGTCTCAGTTAGCTCCGTGTCCAGCTACTGTAGCTCGTCCTCCTACTGTTGTGACCAGCACTCAGACTAACTCGTGAACTCGACGTCAGGCATCTTAGCGTGAGATCTCCCTCTGATCCAGCCGTGTGTTGCAGACTACCAGTTCCAGACCGCGGCCCAGGTGGTAGACCAGCGGACGGTGGTGGGGCTGGCACGCACCCATCAGGTGGACCGGCGCTTCTTCCTCTCCCCACCTCTTCTGCCCGAGGTCCAGGATGTACGTATCTCCTCCTTTCACAATGACTGTATCTCTGAAGTTCCATGTGTCTCTTCACTTGTTTTCACAGATAGCGAACAGTAGATGCGAGCTCGCACACACGCACACACACAAACAAACACACACACAGGTGGGCTGATGTGAGGTTGCTCCCTCTGCTCAGGGGTTTTCTGTGGAGGATGGCCTCAGGCAGCTGCTGGCGTCTCTGCCCCAGTCGGAGGTGGACGTGTGTGTCCAGTACTTCACCTCACTCGCCCTGCGGGAGAGCAGCCAGTCGCTGGCGACACAGAGGGTAGGACACACACACACTCTCACACAGTTACGCATGCACACACACACACTCTGAGGTGAATCACCTCTTTTAACCCCTTCACACACAGTCGCCCATATACCTGATACACCCTAACTTGTGTGTGTGTGTGTGTGTGTGTCAGGGTGGTCTGTGGTGTTTCGGGGGGAACGGCCTCCCCTATGCTCAGAGCCTCACTTCTGTCCCCTCTGAGAAGGTGGAGTCCTTCTGTCTACAGGCTCTGGTTCAACACTCCAAGGTGAGGACCTCACCGGTCTTTATAACATGTTTCATCACCTGTTTACCATTTCTAGTATCATAACCCCCCCCAATCCCCATGTCCCTCGTCCAGGTACAGAGTCACTGTGACCACATTGTGGCCAACGGGGGTCTGCAACTCCTCCAGAGGGTCTACCAGCTTCGCAAAGACTCCCAGAAGCTCCAGAGAAACATCATACGCATCATTGGTAACTTGGCGCTTAACGACAGTGCCCACCAGGCCATCATACAGTCAGGTAGGTGAACGCCACTGATCACTCACTGGCCAACAGATCCATTCCTCTGTGTTTACTAGGTCTGAATAACATTAATATTGTAGGGAACATAGTGCAGTGTCATGTTACTTTAGTCCACAAATACAGGAAAGATTAAAGGTGTCATGTGTGGTGGTGTTGTTTGGAAGGTTGGGTGCCTGTCCTAGCAGAGCTGATGCAGTCCACACACATCATGCAGGCTTCCCATGCAGCCCGCGCCCTGGCAAACCTCGACAGAGACACGGTGAAGGAGAGGTACCAGGATGGGGTTTATGTTCTCCACCCACAGTGTCGCACCAGGTACTGTGAGGTCTTCACCAATGTTAACATACATAGGAATTTGTTTTTTCATACACAATGTGGCGTATCAATCTATTTGTTGCTCTTGATTCGTGTTCAGCCAGCCAATCAAAGCAGACGTGTTATTCGTCCATGGGCTCCTGGGGGCGGCCTTTAAGACATGGCGGCAGAAGGACTGTGATGTGACTGAGGAGGAGAAGGCGTTCAAGGAGGACTACACAGAGTGCTGGCCCAAGGTAACCACTGCTGCGTGGAATGACTGAGTTATATACAGACATGACATCAGTTTCAATGATCTAGAAGCGTGCACATTCCAATGCTCACTCTTTGCTTTTTGATTGGCTCCTTTTTGTCTGTTCCCTTAGTCGTGGTTGGCTGAAGACTGCCCTAACTTGAGGGTTCTGTCGGTAGAGTACGACTCTCACTTGAGCGACTGGAGGTCCAAGTGTCCTGCTGAAAACCAAAGGTGTCTGTCTGTCTATATATTTGTATATGTACATTATATTTTGGATTGGAAGACTTCGGAGTTGTTTGTGTCTCTATTTTCAGTATTTTGTACTGTATGGGTTTTTATATATGTATCACTTATTGCAGACTGTTTCTGATTATTCGACTCCATGCTCCGTGTGTGCGTGTGTGTTCAGGAAGTCTCTGGCCTATAGGAGCAGAGAGCTGCTTAAGAAGCTCAAGTCGGCTGGGGTAGGAGAGAGGCCTGTGGTCTGGGTGGCGCACAGCATGGGAGGTACAGCACACTGGGTTGTCACATGATTCTGCTGTTCAAAAGAAACAATATCTTAGATTTTGGAATATATTTGTATATATAAGCAATAATATTGGTTATGGATTTTAAGGATGTTCCCATCTACTTTTGAAATGTTATGACACGGTTGATCTTGTTAGGCAACCATTAACAGCACACACAATCCCATTGACTGATTTCCCCCCTAGGCCTGCTGGTAAAGAAGATGCTACTGGACGCCGCCAACGACCCGGACCTCCAAGACCTGATGAAGAACACCAAGGGCATCATGTTCTACAGTGTTCCTCACCACGGAACCTTCATGGCTGAGTACTCGGTCAACGTCCGATACCTCCTCTTCCCCTCTGTAGAGGTTAAAGAGCTCTGCAGAGGTGTGTCTTAGGCTCAGACAGACATGACTCGACAGAAATGTGATACGGTTTGAAGACATATTGAATGTATACTGTTACCCCCTGGACCATCAACTATGAATAGGATCTGTAGTGAAAAACTCTCCGTCCTATATCTGTCTGTGTCGATCAGTCAGAATTGGCATTGTAGCTTGATGTCGTTCTTCAACATGCAAGCTCCTCACCTCACTCCCTTAGTTGTCCCGCTCTTCTGTTCCAGACTCCCCGGCATTGCGCGACCTCAATGAGAACTTCCTGGACATAGCCAAGGACAGGGACATCAAGGTGCTGAGTTTTGCCGAGACTCTGCCCACCACCATTGGACCCATGATCAAGATACAGGTGGTGCCCCCACAGTCAGCAGGTAGGGTCTCATTTATGGAATAAATATGTGCTATGGAGTGAGGAGGGTGAGGGGACCAGGAGAAAGAACCACAGATCACTGTTGTAGTTTTAGACTTTTTAACCGTTTTAATCTTACCTGTGTATGTAATCTAACCCATGAGACCTTTGACTCTTCTCCTAATCCTAAATCTTCCTCCTCTTCCAGACCTGGGGATCGGGGATCTCATCCAGGTAGATGTGGATCATCTCAACATCTGCAAGCCTGAGAAGAAAGACTCTTTCCTCTACAAGCGCAGCCTCCAGTTCATCCAGGATGCGTTGCAGGGCTACGTCAGCTGATGAACACTGATGGGGTCCAGACACTTGAATAAGAGGTGGGGGTATGTTAGGGTAAGGCACCACCCCTGCCCAACCTACCTGCCAAGCTTAAGAAAACCTAACTGCCTCTCTTTTTGACTAATAGTAGAAACATTTTGATCATGGTGCTCATATTTTTGGTGTAAATGTGGTGACTTGAGAAATGGCTGGGTTTATGTTGGATAAATCCAAGGTGCTCCAAATGTTTTCCATCAAAAGTCACCCTCAGAAATAGAATACATGAACCACTAATAGATCATGTTTTAGGAGATTGTTTTTAAACATCATCTTGACCATGTTTACAAGTAGTAATTGAGTGGATGAGTCCATTTTGGTCTTTTATCTTAATCATGTAGAGATTTTAATACTTCATACCCTCTGCACATGCTGTTTTAAGTATAGACCGCACTGAATTTCCATGCCAAGTCAATACTTGAATTGCAAAGTATGAATTTAATTTGTCTATTTTTAATTTATCTTATATGTATTATAGATATCAGAATAACCTTGTTAAGTGCCATGATGTATGTCCTCTCAAGCCTTACCTCAGCAACTAAAATGTATTATGTCAGGTTGATAAAAAAAAAAAAAACTAGAATCTGACACTTGCTTATCAGCTCCATTGTTTTTCTCTGTTAACAAGAAACATGTTGTGCAAAGCATTACCATCAATATCCCTGTCAAATAAACGGGCTCTGCAATATTATATTATAATCATTGTTTCATGAATGTTCTCATACATAGATAGTGGCTCACCTGTTAAGAGTGTGTACCACGTAGGCTGAGGCTGCACCTGCATGGCCTCCTCTTGCACCCCTACATTTCCTGTCACTTTACATTTAGTCATTTAGCAGACGCTCTTATCCAGAGCGACTTTACACTGTCTTTATTCCAATACATCAAAAAATGCCGTAAAATACATTGAGAGACAAGGTTTTCTCATACTATCACAGGGCTGAAAATATACCCACAGTTAAACATGGGCCCTTTAAAATGTGTCGGTGTTTTGTCCCTCATGAGACCCCATACATCCCATAATTCTTTGAGGCAGCGTCACGGAGAAGCAATATACGTCAACAAAGCCAGCAACACAGGTAAAACGGGAGACAAGTTAATTAATAATTGTATATAAGTAGCAGCTGTATGTTGTTCATAGAATAGCCATGGGTGTGGTGTGGCGTTATACTTGCTGGTGCTAATTACATTTGAACACGATTAGCAACTCACAAATTCTAGAATTGCCTGCATTTCCTGTAGCTTAGCCACTCCGTTTGACTTGTTTCTGTCTAGCTAGATAATCTATCAGCAACTTCACATCTCTATATTTTCTGAAGGAACAATGGTATATTTTTTGTTGTCCTTTTAGCTGGATCCCATTTTTATTGCTACCCAAGTCCTGTCTGCCTGACAAAATGGTCAACGTCCTCAAGGGTGTCCTTGTTGAATGGTAAACCTAAAGTATTATAATCTATAGACTGTGTAGACAATGTATGTTGTTCTGCATAGCGGTATTTAATCATCCCCCACACCCCAATAGTGACCCGGCCATGAAGCAGTTTCTGCTGTACCTAGATGAAACGTCAGCCCTGGGAAAGAAATTCATCATCCAGGACCTGGACGACACGCACGTGTTTATCTTGGCTGAGGTGGTCCATATCCTCCAGGAGAGGGTGGGAGAGCTTATGGACCAGAACTCTTTCCCCGTCACCCAGAAGTAAAGGAGAGCAGAACACTGAGCTCGTCACTGTAGAACTAAGGACAATGTACCTTTGGCAGCCTGTCTCTACTGACTGGACGGATCTTTTGAATTGATTACATTGTTTGCAGAAAATTCACTTTCTACTGGGTTAAGAAACACCCTTTAGATATAAAAACATTGAACATCTTTATCCTTTACATGCATTACATATTTGCATTGCTATCCGCACATGTATCAGTGGTAGCAGAGTTTTTGTTGGGATTTACGACTCTGTTGTAAGGTTGTTCATATAATTGATCCAGTGTGGATGTAAAAAAAATGACATGAAACAAATATACGCTGATGGTTGAGTGAAGATGCATACCCAGTATTAACTGTTCTCCTGGTGTGTTGTAAGTGCTGACTTTAATACATAACTCTATGGCTTTTCAAAAACGTGGAATAAACTTTTGATATGCTTGTAGTTTCCGACTGGTTTTGACCTTATACTTATATAAATCTAATTAAATGCAAATACCCTGTCAATTTTCAAGCACGCATCTTCCTCGCGCGCCCCCCAGCCGGCTCTACTTATCTGGCATAGTAACGTTGATTGACGGCGTAACGGGAACTGCCAGAGCAGCTGGCTAGCCAGTTATCATGGATGAGTTTCAAACTGGAGAGGAGGTAAGTGGACATAACGTCTGTTTCGATTATGTGGCTAGATGAATAGCGAATTTTATGCACACATATTCTGAATATAACATACTGGGAGCTATAGTAAGCTGGCTAACTACAATTTTGCTAACGCCCGGTCTGTAGGCTAGCTACTAGCTCTGGCTAGCTAAATCATCTTTTGTTTCTGAACCAGACTGCCTTTGTCGTCGACGAAGTGAGCACTATTATCAAAGAGGTAATTAGATGTCGACAAAGTTACAATTTTTGTCCCAATATGATTAATTTATTTTGACATTATTTTGCAAGTATTCTGTGTTAACATAGCCTATCAAGTTAAATCATTCCCGTTGCTAAGGACATCAATACTGATAGTTGCTAGCCAGCTTCTTAGTCATCACGGGAGGGGAACTAACTCGGTGTGAATCTGTATTTAGTCAGTTGAAGGAGCCATTGGTGGAAATGCCTATCAGCATAGCCGAGTGAACCAGTGGACCACCAATGTAGTGGAACAGTGCCTGAGCCAACTCAGCAAGCTGGGCAAGCCTTTCAAATATATTGGTATGTGGTAATGTGGAAAGACTTACACTACTGCGTTCATCTGCAAGTCAACATGACATATCCACCTCTTCAGTCCATTTAAATGCATTTACTAATGTGTCTCAACAGTGACATGTATCATCATGCAGAAGAATGGGGCAGGTCTGCAGACAGCCAGCTCATGCTTCTGGGACAACACTACTGATGGTGAGAGTCTTGCCCTGTCTCTCTCACAGAGAAACCTGATACCTACACTACAGGTCTCAAACCATATGGTGTTCAAGGTGGAACTCATCCTGGTTGTCTTCTGTGCTTTCAGGTAGCTGTACGGTCAGGTGGGAGAACAAGACCATGTACTGCATAGTCAGTGTTTTTGGCCTGGCAATCTGAACTCCTTACCTGCACAGACCAGACACTAGTGTTCTTCCATGAATTAACTTTTCTGTGTATCTAACCTGATTGCTGGCAATTTTACCAAACTGTTTCCAAAAATCTTTTTTTTTATACCTAAGTGTTTGCACTGTGTTGTGCTGTTCTAATTTTTCTCTGGGCCAATTTGTCATGTTAAGATTTGCTACAGTTTGATTAAATTATTTTCTGTTTCCAACCATTTGTCCTTTGACTTATCGATCAATGATATGCACACCACACCTAGATATGTTTAGTATAAAACTACAAACACATTCTGAGTTTGTTTTAATGAATACTTTACTGGATACAGAATAGTGCTTTATTTACATGTGGTATTTACAGTACAGACAACTCTTTCTATGCCACTCGAAGATTTCTGTTAAACTCAAATTAAACTCCTCGAAGGTCACGTTTATATTATTGAAAGAATCTCAATCACAAACATTCACATCAAAAATATTTACACAACTTGTTAGACCTATTGAGTGAGAACAAGGCACAATCTATCAGAATGCGTTTGATCCGCCTTTTTCTTTTCATCCTCAAACATTTTGCTTTACACTTCAAATGACCAATGCCTTTTACACCTTTTACCGACAAATGCATGTACTTCATTTTGAAATGTAGTACCATTTTATATGAAAAACAATGAGTCAATGTAATAGGTTGGTTAGTGTGAGTGTAGGTTGGTTAGTGTGAGTGTAGATAGGTTGGTTAGAGAGTATAGATAATACAGTTCAGATTTAAAAATGAAGGAAGAACATAGTTCCACTTAATAAAAAGGCAGAACAGACTTGTTTGAAGAATTGGCATGAAGTAAATATGCAGGCCAACGGTTTCATACAAATAAGCACAAACAGTGAAGCATTCATGAGACAGTTCATTGGAATGATGTCCAAAGTCATTCGATTCTTTAAATGTTTCAGGAAAACGAAAGCTGATGACAACAATGAAAGCAAAAACAATACAATATCAAAAGCCATCACTGGGGCAAAGGTAAAGTACATTCCCACACATGGAGTGCAATCATAAAGCTGCTACAGGTATGTAAAGGTTGGCAAAGGAGAGGACATATGTAGCCATACCAACCCCACTTAAGGTACAATGTTACTATAGTAACATGGGTCACACTGGAAGTCCTCAGGGGGTGTCAACAAAATACTCTACAATTAACAACTGAACACATTAAATATGTGGATCAAGATATGTGCATGAGTCATAACAGTGGCAATCTAGATTTCTAGAAATACTCCCCTTAAAAATGGGCAAACAACACAAATACAAAGCACAGAAAGATATGATAGTGGTTTGACACAATTTCAAAACAAACTTTGATAACCTTTGATTTTCCCTATAAATAAAAAGATCCTATTATCATTATTGGCACTGTTCCCTTTACCACTGTTCATCTATATCAATTAGAAATAAGGAAATGCAAGTCATGAAAAAGGGTAGTTTTGATGTGGCTAAATGTAGTTTCCTTTTAAATTCCACCGAAAGTTTGGAACTATGAAATGCTACAAAAACATTGTCCGACCACACCTGCAGTCTTTTCCTTTCAGTGAAATTACATTCAAAAGACTTTCCAGTTTTCTATTTAAAAATATAGTTATGTACACTTACAGTATATCACTATTTGCATAACCTATGCAAACACTCCTTATTGAAATCGGGTGGTTTGTTAAATACTCCACCTGGCACCTCAAACACGACAGGAGAGCAAGTGATGCTCCAATCAGAGATCACATCAGTCAGTGTCGCTCTCATCCTGGTACTTGGCGGTTGCTTTGATGGCACGGCCATTTTGTAAAGGCATTTCCTCGTAGTCGCTCCTTCGTAAAAAAAAGAAAAATATTTAACAGAAAGACAAAGTGGAACATAGGAGATTGTACGCTGAAGGGTTAGGATGTTGTACAAACGAGATCACTCACCCATATATTACTTCATCATCAGAGTCATTAAGCATAGAGAAAGCGGGATTGTCCTTCAATTGGGAATCTGGGGGACAGATAACTAGTCATAATGCGATACATTTCTGGGAGAAATGACAATGCGTACACTTATATTTTCTCCTCGACTGACTTACCATAAAGAGCATTTTTAGAAGGGGAGTACACAAAAGCTAATGTGTATAAATAAAAGTTGAGCAGGCCGTAGAATGATAAGAATTCAGCTGGTATATCTGGAGTTAAGGAAATGTATGAAAATATAATATAACATGAATGACTTAATGTAAATGACTAAATGAATGTGTCTGTATTATGATATGGTTGAGGTTTTAAACTTTTTACTGAACACAACACTCACAACAGGTAAGACACATCCAATGCAGTCTTAGTAAAGGATATAGTTCTGGTAGTGGGTGGACAACTCTGCAACAAAGTTGTCTTGTAGAGCCTTGGAACCAAACCGGAGGTACAATATGACCATACTAGGGGAACAGAAAGGGTTAATGCATGGTGAGACAAGGTCATAGAAGACAAATAAAACAAACTTACAGACTGATGGATAGATACTTTATACAAATACATACCTTATCACAAGGACCACAAATGTCAGGGCAGTCAGAAACTTCAAGCGCAGATCTATTGCCAAAAAAATGAAGAAAATACATTTTGAGAAAAGTATTGTCTTCTAAAAACTCCACTAAGAACTTACATCAGCAGGAATAAACAGGTAACCCGCAGTGAAAGTTAGTGACGTGAAATGGTATGGTGGTTCTATAGAACCCATGTCAACAGTAGCCTACCTGTGTACGGCATGTTCTTGAGCTCAGAGCATGCTCGGACAATGAGGAAGATCAGGTACAGGATATACAGTGTCACCACAATCAGGAAGAAGATCTTCATTCCCTGCAAGGAAAACATAAACCTTTAATGAAGAGGGCGGACCAGCTCACAAAAAAACCCATGTGAAGAAAGTAAAAAAAAACAACATCCCATAACTTGCCAACTACATATGCTATTGAATAAATCCAAAGAAGAGTTCATTTTACCTGGAAGTTTGCTATGTCAACTTTGTACTGGTAGGTTGGGTCCTGGAGTTCATTGACTCTGTAAGTACAACAACATGGCATTTTAACACACTGATGAACACAGAGAGGTGGTAAATTCAACAGAGACATTGGCAGAGTCCAGACTTACGTCTGCCAAATTCCCAGTGTCACTGCAGAAAGCCACAGGAGGCCTACGATGACCAGCTTGGGCAAGTAGAACGTCAAACATTTCCTCTCACCCTAAACAAAATACATTTGATGAACCCAACATTTCAGAAAGGGGTTAATGGACCAACCACAAACATGGACAGGCTTTAGGTTGGAGGCTGGACTCACCTGAACCCTGATGCCATGGTAGACACAGAGCCAGAACAGTAACAGGGCACACAGGAAGAGGGCCTGGAAGAACGCGTCCAGGGTTCCTGGGAACCAGCTGTTCACCAGGAACGACAGAGGGAAAAATGGATCTGAAACCAACAAATCCACAGTCAGAACACAGGGATTAACCCAAAGACTTGGGCGTTTGTGCTAGGTGTCAGGCAGTTACTGTTACAAAGTACATTGAATATTATTTAGTAGTACAATACACACAGCAGATGGAAGGAAAACTAGCATCCAGTCAAAATCAAAGAAAACAAAGGCTTTATGTCAATCGACTACAGTACACTGTTGACTACACTGACTACATACACACTGACTACATAACTTGCATAGTATGGCAACTGAGAGACCCTGGATAAAGACAGAGAATGGGCTCATCACCATTGTACAGCAGAAGGAGAGGCAGCAGGATGGACATCCACTTCTGCTCAATGCCCCAGTCCCTCATGGAGAACTTCCTCAGTGAGTGGGCAAACATGCACTGGAACACACAACAGCACGTCAGCGCACACATGCATAGGAGGTACACGCCCAGATGCGTGTACTCACATGCACGTACACCCCCACACAGACATCCCTTACCGTCACCATGAAGGTCAAAACCACAAAGACGAAGCGGAACCAGATTTCCACTTGCGAGAACAAGGGATTATACATCTTCCACTGTGGGAGAGAGACAGAGAGAGACAGAGAGAGAGGGTGGGGGGAAGAGATCACTGTCACTCATCAGGTCCAACTTCAAAGCCCCTCTTTTCCTCAGATGAAACAGAGATAGACGGAACGCTGGGAGCGAGGGAGAGCGAGGGAGAGCGAGCGAGAGACAGGTCCAGTGTTTGATGGGTTGAGACAGCAGCTCACCATAAAGTTGACTTTGACGTCGTAGGTAACATTCTCTAGGCCTTTGAAGCTCACGTTAATCTGGTACTGGGTGTAGTTCAGGTAGCCCAGGTGGACCACAATGATCTCATCACACTTCTGCAAGAACACATATGCGGGGCAAAAAGCAAAAGATGATTGGAAATACTCATATTAATGGTTTAACTAATAAACAAAGAAAATATTAGCCCAGTGCTGTGTGGGTCAAAGTGTGACAGCCTGAATGATGACTGGATGGCTCATTGGGTTTGACACGTACAGCGCCACAGTGCAACGTGCGTGGTTTCTGATGCACGTTGTTACTGATGTGCATCACACTGGCGTCCTGCATCACTCCCTTCAGCTCCACGTTGATTTCAAAGTGCTGCTGGAAGTCCACCACTGACCAAGGAGCAAGCACACACAGGACACGGTGTTACACAGCTCCTCATGACACTGAAAAAGGAATATTTCGCTTGTCTCCTAGTCGATTGATACAATTCTAATGTGTTCTGTCAGCAGATGCTTATAGGCAAAGCAATGTACAAGGGGGTGGATTTGAACCTGCGACTCTTCCACTAAGTTAACCGCCCCCCCCCCCACCCCCCCTGTGAAACTTCATTTCCTCTATTTCATCTGTTGGCCAAAAAAAAAGGGTCTTAACTCCGAGCTCAAGCTAAAGTACTTTTTCCTCAGGTCTCACCATTGCTGTGTTCCACCTGCATCAGGCAGGTGAGCCACAGCTGCTGGTTGTAGGTGGTGAGGGGAGGAGACTTCAGGTGAAAGGGGCCAGTCTGAAAACAACAATTACACATCTTATCATGCAAGCTAAGCTCTGAGAACAGGAGAGTGAGATGCATGCAGCCACATCAAAAGGCATTTATCCTGTTTTACTGGGCACAGAAATGATGAAGAGACTGGAAAGTTATTTTTGGATAGGGCAAATAACTGATGCTAAAATTAGATTCAAACACATGCATTTTGTGCATAAGTGGCCGCAGCCGTGAAATCCATTACTGGAGTACAACAAACAAAGGTGCATTATTCCCTTTCTATGTTCCTTCTAACCCGTGGTTTTCCTTACCTTTATTGAATGGTTTTTTACAAGCAGTTCTTCGCCATTGCATTTGGTCTCTGCAATTATGCTTGGGCCTAAAATTGAAAGAAGAATGATTCAACAATGACACACAAAGAATGATCCCTGTGTACTCAGCAAGCTCCAAGGGACTTCTGTCCCTTTATTGAGGCTGTTAAGGTGCATTGTAAAAAGAAATCCCCTCAAACTGAAGTGTAATGTTACCCATAAGGAGCTTTCTGATGTGTGACGTTATTACCCTGAGGAATGTAGCAATATTTCTGCAAACTTTATCAGTCTGGAAGTTGTCTGTCAGCGGGTTTTGATTATATTGGCCAGATTAAATTTACATACCTACTCAAGTTTTACAGCCAAATTAGTCAATAGGGTTACAAAACAATTCAGTCTGTTTCTTGTCAACAAAGCAATTAGTGAAGCCTAAATTCGCTCAAAAAGATATTTCTTTCCATACCTTCAATACCGATGAAGACTGTGAGGCTAAAGCAGACCAAGAAGACCACGAACACAAGGACAAAATGTCTTTTGGAGAGGGTGTAGAGCCTCATAGGGGCCAACCTGTCACAAAGTTGATTGGCACAATGTCAGAATTGCACCTCTATCTTTCTTTCAAATTCTCTCTCTCTCACACACACACACACACACACACACACGCACACACACACACACACACACACACAAACACAGTTTTACATTTTTACTTGGGTATTGGGAGACCATTAGCTAGCTAAAAAGAAAAATTCGAATTTCAACTGCTGGAGGCTAAACTCTTTGCACCTTGCATTTCAGCCAGGTGTGGCCTGCTTGGCCTGTGTGCACTGGACAAGCAATGGAAGAAAACTGTAAAACCACGAGCCGACGCAACAACAGGTAACCAATCCTATGGTTGACTATTGAGTTAGCAGCAGCCCTGGAAAGGTAGCTGGTTGGCGAACCTAAACCTGGTATCGCTACTGTACCAACAGTTGCAGATCAGCCAGCGGTGCAGACTGAACATGGAACAGACACACAAGCAAGCAGCAGGCAGGGAAACCCAACCATTCGGCACATAACCGGACATATCAGAATAAAAGTAACATATCGTTGATGAAGACAGACTTGAAATGACTAACTTACAAATCCATGTCGTTGTTTTATCACCCTTGAAAGCGAGATAAAATAACAAATGTACAGAAAGAATCCACATCCGTATACATCAGACTCTGCGACAACTGGAATGCTACGTCATCGTGTGGGTAGGAAGCAAAGTCACGTGGTGTCGTAGGGGAAAGGGACACTGGGTCACAGTTCTTCCCGCATGATTGTATATCTTAGTGCAGTATTGTCTTATTTAAAACAAACAATAATGTAAAAAACTTTAATACGTACATAAAATCGTATACAATTTCGCATAACTAATAAGGTCAAATGGACAGGCTGCTCTTTATAGCACGAACCTATGCAGTTTTAGAGGGTTCGCCTCATCACACTTGTTGCCCTCTGTAGGCCTTAACCAATAAGGCATTTTCTATTGGTCGTGGAAACTCACACTAACAACCACAACCTATGTAAGACAAAGGCAATGTATCATTGCAATATTGGCAAAAAAGTGTTTCCTTTTGGTGTGTGGCTTACCCCCCCCCCCCCCCTCACCCCTCCCCCAAAATGACTAAATTAAACATGTACAGCTACAATGCATAACACTGCGGGGGTTCGTGGATCGACGTTGCATACAACCATTGACTGAGTGTTTATAATTGCCTATATTGTTTGTGTGTGTTTGGATGTTATGTATAATGTAGGCCTATGCACGCCTACGTGTCTAGAATGTAGACCATATTAATGTGTAATTTATGTATACATTTGCAGATGTAGCCTGTATTTTTGTAAATGTGTTGGTCGCGTGTTAGATTAAACACGCAGATTACATAATAAATAATGGTTGTTTAATACATCAAAATGGTTGTTTAATACATCGTGAATAACATACAATAAAATAGGTTTCATGTTAGGGTAACAGCCAAACCTGTAAAATCGATCGTCTCGATAAGGTGTCAAGTCTTCTTTTAATTCGTTGTAGGCTTCCTGTATCTTTTTACAGAAATATTTCAGCTCGCTATAGAGAGGGTTTTCTAAACCCGAGTAGTCGGTGTCCATCCTGCCGGTGTCTGGTGCCTGAAAATGGCGATGGGAAATAATCCGCACCCTTTAGAAAACAACACCGGTGTCTTTCTTTTGTGTTCTCTAGTTTAATTGAAAGTGCAGTCAAAGCTTTTTTGTTTGTGGAGGTCCAAAGAAAAAACCCACTAAAAACGAAGAGGGGGCGGAAGCGCACATACAAATACAGGGGTATGGGTCACGTGGATAAAAATCAGCACCAAGGATAGAGACAGCTCAGTGAACAGCGCTCGTGATGCAAGACAGTTCACTGCAGTAAGGCAGATGTGTTCAAACCAATAATATTGAATGTAGTAAATATTTTTTATAATGGTTTTATTGCCTGATTACTGAAGTGTCATGTGTAATGTGTAATGTTTCTGTGTTTCATTATTATCTGATGATCGTGTACAACGCACATCATTGACAAGATAAGTTCTCTGAAACAATGACATTTTATTCAAAAGATGCGTGACATATACAATTGTAAAATAATTTACATGGCATGCCTTACTACCGTTCACTATAAACATTCAGTCACCAAATCAGACTCCTTTTTTCAAGTTTTTTTTTTATTCCTAGATTTGTCTACGTCTACATGTACGAAGCACATTTCTTATCAAAAGAAAAGCCAAATCCTACAATGTCTATAATAGGTCACCTCATCAAAATCATTTAATGAACAAGCCTCACAACCAACAACCAGGCAGCATGTATTCAGTGATTTATGTGCACCCAGGTGGACTGTGATTTGTGACGAAATAACACATAATAAAGAGAAATGAACATGTCAGCATTGATCTTGTAGATTTTCATTGCATTATGATAACAAACAAAAGGATCATCATAACAGTAAAAAATGCATTTGCTTTCTGAAGGGGGATTGGTGGAAATGCACGCACTGACTGAAGATAATAGATAACACTGATGGGATCCATTGACCTCACAATTGAACACAGACACACTTTAACTTGACAGCTACATCCTAAACGACTACAATACCAACTACACTCAATAACTGGGCACTTACTCTTTTCCATCCAATGCAAACTCAATGACACAGAAAGTTTGTCTGGTCAAAATCAAATCACCTACCACACCCCACAAATGAGCTGTCAGTAACAAACCCATAGCAACACAAATAAATGTTCAGCAAAAGTCAAGTTATGTACAGCCTTTAGTTCAGGAAATAATCTCATATAAATAAAATGTACAGACAAGCAAAAGGGATGGTGATTACAGTTAATCTCCACATAACTTTGGGAAAAATTGTTATTAAAAATAAAAGAAGCCGGAAAAATATTTCCTTCGAAAATATTGCACAACTAGACTAACACAATACAAATGGGTCACTGATTCGAGCAAAATTCTTCCCATCTCTTATTCAAAAGTTTCGCTTTTGAATAAGAGTGCCAACTGTCATGCATCTTAGAAGCAGAAAAAAAAGCTTATAAAATCAAAGAAAAAAAATCTCATTGTTGTCAAGATGCATGTCTGGTCCGGAGTGATCTCTCTCCCTCTCTTGTTCGCAAGCTCAAAACACATGTACACTTAAACCTCTCCTCCCCTTTATATCATTATCATGTTTCTTACAATCGAGCTAATCTTTTGGCACACACTTCTGGGGTGGGCCTACACTTTTCATCAAATTAGGCCAAGATACCCTATTCTGATCCTTCTCAAATATACATTTGCAATGTAACGCTGGTGTAGTTCATTATGTAGGTAATTAAACCTAAAACGGATAATGCTGACAACAGGTTACATCATCAGCTGCAGCTCAAGCACCGCCCTGAACCTCCCATATTAGTCTCCATTTAAACAATGCTTTCATTTCAGATCGTTAAACCGCGGGGATATCAAACCGTTTGACGCTTTACCAGAGCTAATACTGAAATTGCATGAGTGATTCCGAATGGTTATCTGTTGCAGATGCATGTCAATGTCACACGACCGCTTTCCTCAACGTCTGAACACAGTGGAGAGGTATGTAAACTGCTGTCCCTCAAACTCCATCAGATGGTTTTACTCAACATTTACCAGTGATATGTTGCAGATATTTACATGACGTAAAAAAGAAAGAAAAAAAAAAAGGTATGAAATGGCATAGGTGAAAAATACAAAAATATTTCCTGTACCTTGCTTACATTACATTTAGTAGGGGGTGAAGAGCAGGGACTTTCACCACCCCTACCCACTGATTCACTTCACAGAAGTGACAGCACGTGACAAATCATTTCACGGCCCTTTATAAATACTTTACAAATGCACCCTCCCTTGCTCTCCTCCATCGGGTAGTCACTTATTGACCATGACAGGACATGAACATATGTCACACTGCTTTGTCACCAAAAAAGCAATTCTAGATCAATGACTCCCTCATGAGAGGAAGAGAGGAGGGAAGCATTTTAGTGTTATTAAAACAGGACATGATGTTGAGAGCAAGGCCAGGGATCAGATTGTTGAACCTTGACCCTCTATGACCTTTTCTTTGTGACCTATCACAATATCACAATGACAGAGAAATGGGAGATGTATCAAAGAGTACAGGATGTCGGTCACAGTTCCTTTGTTCACACCTCAGAGTCTAATTCTTCTAACTGTATTTGTTCAAAAATCAAACATTATTGAAATAGTAACCTGTCTCCCAACTAAAGCTGACACCTTGAAATCTACATAAACAAGGTCCTAAGTATGACATCATAATATTAATATGAACAACCAGTATTACACTAATAAAATTGAGAATAACGTATGACATATGCAATAGGAGGGAAAACAAATACATTGATAAATAAATCCATGTGTGAGCAACATCATTTTTTCTTTCCTTCAAATTTCAACTTTGTGAAACTTGGTCAAAGGAGTTCAGCTTACATCTCTTTTTTCCCCTTTGCTCCCAGAGTACTTAGCAACAGGAAACTCAAGACAATTTGCACCAGTGCTCCAACAACAAAATGCATATATTGAAGCCTCAATTCCAGCCAAGATAAATTTAGATTGTAACAAAATAAGAGAGCATCAAGAGAAAAGAGAGACAAGTCTTTTCTTCATCCATAAAGTTTGATCTTTAAGTTCAAGCCTAAGAGCAAAAAGCAGTCGAACAACGTTTTTCACTGAAGTTTCATACAGCAATGGATTTCAGTGCCCAGTAGTACCTGTGCGCTCTGGGAAAGATAGAAGGAAAGAGAAAAAGACAATAGCGACATCTTCAATCTCCAAAGATAGTTTTTTCAAGTATTACTGCCGCTCTTTTTCATGACCACACAGAGATGACGACTCTTATAGAGTCATCTGGAACTCAAACCGTTTGGTTGTCAGTTAAGTGTCCGCTAACCTCTATTAGCTTCCTTCAGCTAAAGCAGCATTTATATGCATGACGACTACAGAAATCAGAGATCTTCGACCCAGAGGGCGTTCTGTAAGACCACTGCCTCCCTGACATGGCAGACTATTAAGCCCCTCCTTGGCACCTGCAAGCTTATTGCACCCTCTGGTGGCAGCATTGTGCAGTGCAGTACTGCCTATTTCATTTCCCCGTCTGCAATCCAGGGTTTGATTTCAGTCTCTTCTTCTTCAAAAAAGAACAGTAACTTCAACTTAAATAACCATGTCGCTCCAGCAGATGAGTTGTAGGATTCAGGACAAGGGGGGCGGGACCACTCATTTCAGGCGCTGAGTGACATTGGCCAGAGCCACTGCAAAGGCTTGCACAGCAGAGAATGGGTACTGGAAGTCTAGGATGTAGGCGTTGCCGTCAATCCTGCCAAACTGCATCACCTGGACACAAACGAAAAAACAATTGGTGATTCAGTTCAAACAATATCTGGATTACCTCAAATACAACTGTGCTGTTTGATTGTATGCTGACTTACTGATCTCTCTGTAAACAGTGTTTTCTATTCCTTGCCTTTCCAAATATTTTTCAACATATCTTTATTCTAACTACCCAGCCAGGTTGAACCTCCTTACCTGTCTGCCCTCCAGCTCGATCTGGAAGTTCTTGGCTGACTCCTGGGTGACGCGGCCTCCAAAGTCAAGCTGGTACACCTGGGTGGCCTCGTTCCACAGAGGCTGCTTATTGGCCATGACGTAGACGAATCCCTGGCTTCCCAGTCCCCGGTCCTCCTTCTCATTGGCCTTGCGGCATTTGATCTCATCCAGCTCGCTGCCCGCGCGGAGGCTCCTCTTGCTCTTCCAGCCCTTCTTGCTGCTCTGGCACTGGTTGAGCAGCTCGTCCCCGCTGATGAAGAGCTCGGGCTCGCTCTCGGAGCTGTCCTGGAACTCGCTGGTAGTGGTGGAGGCCTTGCTCAGCTTCTTGGCCTTGAGCTGCTGCTCCTTCTGGCCCTTGAGCTTCTTCTTGTCCCTGCCGCCCAGCCTGGGGCTGGAGATGAGAGAGTTGAAGTCCCCCAGAGCCCTGCCCTCCTTCTTCGACTTGCCTCCCTCTGCCAGCGGAGGGACGTTGGCCTCCTCTGCCCGCCCGTCCGGCCGCTTGCGGTTCTTCTTGCTGAACTTGTCGACGGCTCGCTGGGGCACGGGGCTCTCCGTGAGGGAGAGGACCTCCTGGAAGCCGGCCTCCCCGGCCTCCGCAATGGCTGAACCCTCCTGCTGGCCGCCGTGACTCTGCAGCTCCGCTGGGGGTGGAGGTGGGGGAGGCGGGGGAGGAGGAGGGGGCGAGAGGAGGGACTTGTCCACCGCCATGTGGGAGGATTTGGGGGGCAGGGGCACAGCTGGGCTGGGCATGGGGGGGCAGGGGTTGTAGGTGCCCCATGGTGTGTGGAGGGTGATGGGGGGAACGGGAAGCCCGGTGCAGGAGCTGCCTCCTGGGTACATGGGTGGCAAAGGGCAGCAAGATAGGTTGGCCAGGCTGGGAGGGTAACCAGGGGGTAGGACCAGTGTGGCATCTTGCTGGGAGAAGGGAACTGTTGCTACCAACTCCTTTGGGGAGCATGGGCGCGGTGAGCCCGGCATGGGCTGGAGCTGGGGTCCATTAAAGGTGGTGCCTGGAGGGTACTGGAGGGAGATCTGGTAGCCTGCAGCGGCCGCTGCAGCCTGGAAGGAGGCTGCGCTGGGACTGGTGGGGGACTTGGGGGAAAGGACGAAGGGCAGCCTGGACACGTCGAGGTGCTGGGTGGGGCTGAGGATGAGCGGGGGCGGTTTGTGGGGTCCCTGGGGCCCGGCAGAGGGCAGGGTGGCGGTCCGTTCCTGAGGCACCCACACTTCCTCTGTGGCAGCCGGGTCCCACTGATACGGCGGCGGGCGCTTCATGGTCAGTCCCGACACGTCGGCGCCCCCTAGAGCCAGGTGCCTCAGCGACTGACTTAGAGCCTCGTCCTCGGTGAAGGCGGAGTTGACGTAGTCGGCCCTGTCTCTGTTCCCCCCTCCTCCTCCTCCACTCCCGTTCCCATCCAGGGCGCTCAGCAGGTTGTAGGAGGACTGGGAGGCCAGCGGGGAGGCGCTGTTGGAGTGGACGATCACCGTGCTGTGCAGGGCTCCGTTCCCCGGAGGGAAGTCCTGTCTGATGATGGTTCCCCCAGCTATCCCGTTGCTGCTCCCCGGCGCACTCCCACCCCCATTTCCTCCACCGTTACTGCTGCACTGGCTGCAGGTGTAGAGGGCAGTGGGCACCCTCTGCTGGTAGGAGGCTGCCAGCGCATTACCAGCTTTGGCCTTCGGGGGCAGTGTTCTCTGAGGGTCCAGCATCTGGGAGACTTTAAGCGCAGCTTCTCGGCTGTTCCTCCTGAGCGTGGCGTGGATCAGACTGCTGTCCAGCCTTTGGCCGGGGCTCCGCCCACCGCCGTTGCTCTGGTTGGCTGTGTCGGGGTACGGGGGCGGGTCTCCGCTGGGGATGGAGTAACGAGGTACGGTGAGTCTGTTGAGGGTGGCCGAGGCGTAGGGCAACTGGATCTTTTTCCCATCGCCTGAGGAGGATGACGATGAGGATGTGACCCTGAGGGTGGCTGAACTGCCGGGGCCTTGCAGCGTGTACACGTTCTGGTTGCAGACGAGGCGCGTCCGAGGGCGGCACACCTCCTCGACATTCCCGCTGCTATCGAAAGTGGTGATGCGTTCGTACCCCAGGGGAGTCGGGTATTGCGCCGCCTGCTGGCCTGGAGGATACAGGGAAAACTCGCCCTTCTTCAGGCACAGCTCCCCCGGAGGTGGGGTGCCGCCGGCGTTGCCCCCTGGTGTCCCGGAGGAGGCGGCGGACGCCACGGCGGCGGCGGCCGCAGAGGCGGCGGCGGCTGCAGCTACCGCGGCGGCGACGGTCCCGGGGTACGGGGGCGGGGGGTTCATCTTACTGAGCTCCAGCGGGGCGCTGAACACCACCGTGTCCCCTTCCGCCAGCTGTGGCACCGAGCGCGTGGGCTTCATCTTCAGCAGGTGCTCGTGCTCCGCGGCGACCAGCCGCTCTGGCCCCAGGTCAGCCTGAGGAGGGTGAGGGATCTGGATCTGCAGAGCACCCTGCTGGAGCTGGTGGACCGTGGCGCCCGAGCCCGGGCCTGCCGACAGGGAGGGGACAGGGGTCGAGAGCTGGTGCTGCTGCATCTGATGGTGCTGCTGCTGTTGCTGCTGCACCTGATGGTGCTGCTGCTGCTGTTGCTGTTGTTGTATTTGCTGTTGATGTTGCAGCTGTTGCTGCTGTTGATGTTGATGCTGCTGCTGCTGTATCTGCTGCTGCTGCTGCAGCTGCTGCTGGATCTGTTGGTGCTGCTGTTGCATCTGCTGCTGCTGGAGCTGCTGTTGGAGATGGTGTTGGTGCTGCAGCTGCTGTTGGTGCTGCTGTTGGATCTGCTGCTGCTGCTGCTGCATGTGTTGGATCTGCTGTTGGATGTGCTGCTGCTGCTGCTGCAGTTGCTGCTGCTGCATCTGTTGTTGTTGGAGCTGTTGTTGGTGTTGCTGTTGGAGCTGTTGTTGGTGTTGCTGTTGGAGTTGCTGTTGGTGTTGCTGTTGGAGTTGCTGTTGGTGTTGCTGTTGGAGTTGTTGTTGGTGCTGTTGGAGTTGCTGGTGCTGATGATGTTGCTGTTGTTGGTGTTGTTGGTGCGGTTGTTGGTGTTGTTGTTGTTGGTGTTGATGTTGGTGATGCTGCTGAATTTGTTGTTGTTGGTGCTGCAGTTGCTGCTGATGATGTTGCTGCTGTTGTTGCTGATGACTTTGTTGCTGTGGGTGATATGAGGGCGGGGGTCCCACTAGAAGTCGGCTCATCTCCAACCCTCCAAAGATCACCTGCCCAGGACTTGAGTACCTGGTAGGGACTGAATACTGGGCGGTCAAGATGGTGTCCTGACCCTGGTCCGCCCCCCCACCACCACCAGAGGCTCCGGCGGAGGTGGCCGTGGGATTGGACAGTACGTCCAGTTGGACATTCTGATTGGCAAGAAGGGACTGGACCAGGCCGATGCTCTGGGTAGGGGACATGGCCTGGGCAGGGCTGTGGATGGGTGCGATTGGGATGTTAACGGTGCATGGCGGGTTGTCGTCGGAGACCCCAGAGGGCCCTGTGACAGGAAGGTCATCCTCGTCCTCACTGAAGACGTTGGGGCTGAAGACAGGCAGGTTGATGTAGTCTATGGAGATCTTCCTCACCTCCGGCAGGTATATGGTCATCTGCCTGGGCTGCAGGTGCAGTAGACTGGTCTTGTAGATGACTGGAGAAGAAAGTGACATTGAAGTAACTGTGATCCATGAGTAAAAACTTAAATATGTTGTGTTAGGGCTGCACAATTAATCAAATTTTAAATCACAAATTTTAATCACAATTTTGGCTTCCCACAATCAAATTTGCGTGATCGAGCGATATTTAAAATGCGTCATTCCGTTCGCAGAACCCTCCATATTAAAGTTTCTTTTTTTTTGCTTCCGAGAATAAATTTACACAATGGAAAATAGTGCCCTGTTTTTTTTGCCAGTTTTGTGCCAGTTTTGCTACATTTTCTTTTTTGTTTTATTTATTCTTTAAGGAGATGCACTGCATTCGGTGAATAAGAGGACCTATTTTATGTTGATGCACATATTTGTACATTTGCAGGAATGTGCCACAATATGCATGTGAAAGCAGTTATAATTAGCCTATGTGACAATAAAATGTGTTTAGGTTAAAATCAACAAATAATCGTGATAATTATATCAAGATTGATCAAAATAATCGTGATTAGCATTTTGGCCATAATCGTGCAGCCCTATGTTGTGTAATGCATATCTAGCATTGATACAAATACATTCTGCAAGGTAGTTACCTGCACCAAGATTTGTGGGCAAGAAGGTGGCAAGCCCCACAATCTTAAACTTGGTTCCCCAAATATTGGAAGTGACCTGAGCAAGGTAATTATGCTGCAAAAGACAAAACAAAAACATACCTTACAAAATATTCTAAATATTTAATGAAACCAATTATTCACAGAAATAGGAAGTGGTCACATTATGAATCAATTATGAAACCATATCGACCAATCCAATTCACTGGCTGATTTGGCTAACCACCTGTGTGATGTCATCCAGGGGGAACTCTCTCCGGGTGAGACTAGGAGAACCGATGGAGGGCTTGCGGATGGGTAACCGTGGTGACCTGGAGATCTCCTGAGTAGTGCGAGAGAGCTTGGGCGACTTGCGGGGGTCGATGTTAATCCTGTTGGTAAAGGGACAGACTAAGTCTCTACAGAGAAGGTAACACACGAAGAGAGAAGGTTTAGGCATGCGGTGAAATCAGATCAAAACAAAGCAGTGAAGCCCAATATTCCCTCCTTATTGCAAAGACACTTGAATTAAGCATTGGAGAAAGCACAATATCCATGTTATGACAGGACATGGGCTTTCAAAATATATTGTTACTTAAAAAATCTTGCGTCAAAAATAAAGGAAAAGGACACCAAAGTGGTGAGTACACCATGCATTAAGAAAAGTTAAAAGAATCAGAGCAAATCATTATAATGTATTTGATCCGAACACACAGAGGGGTGAGTCTCTACCTGGGAAGCTTGGGGGACTTGCTCCCTCGGGATATCTTGGGGGACTTCTTGCCCACCCAGTCATCACTCAGCTCGATGTCGCTGGAGTCTGAGCAGTTACAGCTGTCAATCATGGAGGAGATGAGACTGTTGCCGTACACTTCATCTGGAGAGCGGGAGAGAGAGAGAGAAGAGGAGGTGGAGGAAAGAGAGAGAAAAGAAGATGAACGAGCGAAAGTTGAGGGAGGTAAATAGGGGTCGACCAATTATAGGCGCCGCTATTAAGCATTTTTATGGTTATCAGTATCGGGCATTTTCAAAACCGATTTGCCAATAATTTTTTTGCTTCCTGCACCACAACCTGGTGCTGCTGGATTGGGACTACTAATTGTAACCTATTTTATTAGCTTATAAAACTTCAGGGAACTATTACATTTATTTTCCATTATTTGTTCATTTGTTGCTTGTTGTGGTTTAAATTTACTTCTTTAAGTTTTATAAAATGTTTACAGAATCCTGGACTTTTTATGTTGTTGTTGTTATTATTAATATTAATGTTGTTATTATTAACAGTTCTCAGAATTAAAGATATGGTTAAAATAATTTAAAGAGAGTCTTTGTCAGATGCCTTTTTATTCTTAATTTTGATTTTTACACTAGACATATATATCGGTTCAAAATATCGGTTATCGGTCTACCTGATCTGAAATAATCGGTATCGGCATCGGTCCTGAAAAACGCATATCGGTCAAACCCTAGAGGTAAAGCGTGCTGAATGTGATGTTTCCTCATGTGATGTTTCCTCACAGTCCTCGTCCACACAGCCAGTAGAGTGCACACCCAACCAGGTACTTAGACTATGCGAACTTCTAACTTCCCGTCATTAACATTTAGACCGATTCATTCGCAAACTCTCCTCTCAGAGTAACTTTCTCTCCTCCTTCGTCCCTCTCATTCATGTCATCCATGAACCGCAGAATACACCCTCATCTGGGTCGAGCTCATTTATTTAATGGGCTTTAAATTCAGAATGGGGCTGCATGCATTTCATGGCTGGCTTCATTTATCACTGTGTGGGGTGTGTGTGTGGTATGAGTGTGTGCGCGTGGTGTGTGTGTGTGGGGGGGACTGAGGGCATTGCTGATTTATGGCTGGCCCAGGGGCCATCAGAGTCCCCATTAAGGAGCTTTTAATTAACACAGACCTGCTCGGCCCCTATGCATCCCAGACACATACACACACTTACTTTCAACCCTCAACTTGACAAACACAATCACTTTCTCAATGCCAACCAACACTGGATAACTGTCCTGTATCAGTCATCCAATTCTTCCAGGGAACCTGGTTACAAGCCTGATGCCCTCCTAACACATGACAGATAGAGATAAAAGATCACCACAAAATGCTATAACTTATAATCAAGACGACAGCTTGGTATCCATTTCACTACCACAACCTTTATGTTGAGGACATTCTGAAGGGACGGCCATATCGGGCCCTGGAAGGGCAGAAGCCTATTAAGTCTGGATTGTGAAAGTCACAGCAGGGAGGAATTCTAATGCACGGCCGTGTTCTCCGAAAGAGATTCCTCCTGTGCGATGTCATATGAGGATGAGGGGCACTTCGCTGTGTGCATGGCTTAGAAGAGGAAAACACACAGGTCCGAACTGGCGGACTTATAGAAGAGCCGGTCTTGTATGTATAACATGTATAACTTTGAGGGGGGGGAAAAAATCATACTGAATCAACCCTAATGATGAGAGATTCTCCTCCATCTCCCCCCCCGCCACTCACCAGCCTTCCCGTCCGTTTTGGGGTCCATGATGACAAACTCAGGCCGCAGCTTGCTGATGCGCCGTCCCTTGAGGATGGGCACCAGGCCGCCTAGGTATTCCAGGTAGAGCGTGTAGCAGGGCCCGCCCACCTCAGGGTTGTCCTCCGTGCGCTTCATGGTGCAGTGCAGGCGCTCGTTCCCCACCGTCGGGTAGCTGACGAAGTCGCGCATGTTGTTGGGGTCCGGGATGGGGGGCTGGAGAGAGGGAGATGGAGAGATAGAGAGATATAGACGGAGAGGAAGAAAGAGAGAGATGTGAGAGAAAGCAGAGTGACAGATGGACGCAAACTAGGTAAGAACATTCACGCGTAAAGCGACACCTCGGATCCCGAAACGACATCACATCCTGTTCATGGAACGTGCGTGCTAGAGCCCTGCCTCTTGGAGCTGCTAAGCTCGGCACAGAAATAGTGCCCCCCCCCCCCCCCCCCCCCCCGCCCGAGACACCCGGCCAACGGCCGAGAACCCCGACTTCACCTTGATGGTGGCGGCGAAGGCGGTGGTGACGTAGGAGCCCAGGCGCGAGGGCATGGTGAGCTTGGCCACGTCCTTCTCCTCCCTCAGCGCCGTGGCGATGCCCTGCTGGCACAGCAGCTGCAGGCCGGCCACGCGGTGCTCCACGCGCACCACGTAGAGCGCCGGCCCCGACGCCAGGAACAGGCGCGTGTCCCGGTGGCCCCAGCACAGCGTGGTGATGGGACGCTGGGGGAGGGAGGGGAGGGGGGAAACAGAGGGAAAGAGAGGAGATGGGGGGGGGGGGGGGGGGGGAAGAGAAATAATGCTGATCATCACCATTTTTTTATATTGTAAATTATTTGGCTACTTTATATTAAATTTGATATTTTTTATTAGTATTAGTTAGACTTGTACCTTTAGTATAGTTAGACCACATATTTAAGTTTTAAGATTCCTATATGTTTAATGTATGCACCTTCCTGCCAAAGTAAATTCCTTGTCTGTGCAAACATTCATGGCGAATGAAACCCTTTTCTGATTCTGATTCATAGTGATCCGGGACAAACCACAAACTGACGGATGCGTTTGCGTGTCTGCGTGGGCGTTCCCGGCAGCTCACCTGGGTGGGCGTGTCCAGCGTGTAGATGTGCTCTCCACGGACGTTGTAAAACTTGACGACGGCGTTCCGGGTGCAGTCGGGTGGGGGGGCGGATCTTTCCATCCCCGCCACGGCCAGCAGGTCGCCCTGAGAACACCACTGGACCACCACATCTAGGGAGAGACAAGAGGCAGGTCAGAACACACACACACACACACACACACACACACACAACACACACACACACACACACAACACACACACACACACAACACACACACACACACACACACACACACACACACAACACACACACACACACAACACACACACACACACACAACACACACACACACACACACACACACACAACACACACACACACACACACAGTGACACGAGCCGGAGAAGAACGAGTAGACAGAAGAAGGGGAGAGAAAAAGGCAAAGGAGAATGAATGCGCACACACACATGCGCACACGCGCACACACACTAGTGTACCTTTAAGGCTGGTGTGGATGAGAGTGGGAGAGAGGTCGTCATAGTTGTTCATCAAGCTGATGTCTCCGGAAGTGAAGCTGACCGTCAACAGGGGCTTCAGGCTGTGCACTGAGACCAACAACAACAACATGATTGGTTAGAACAATAATTTACCACGACGAGCACCACGGCATGTACAAGATGGACCACGGCGACCACATTAGACGCGTCACGGCTACAAATTGACAGAAGCAGCCCACCACAAAAGGCAGGTTACAAATCACAGGTCAACCCGGTCAATCGTAAATCTATTAAGACCGCTTAACGGCTGCAGTCCCAACACAAAGAAGAGAGTAACAACCTGAGCAGGAAAGTCATCTTTCTGTGGTTTGATGAAATTCACATACATTGATTATTTGAAGGAAATTGATGGGTCACATAGAAGATAGAGACCACATGAAAGGATAGTAGGTTGGATCAATATGCATTTCCAGTGTGGGCCATAAATATAGATGGGAAGTAACTGTGTGTGTGTGTGTGTGTGTGTGTGTGTGTGTGTGTGTGTGTGTGTGTGTGTGCGTGTGTGTGTGTGAGATGAGAGGGGGACAAGGACATTTCAGTATCTTTGGCAGCTGGTTTAAGTGATTTATCTTTAGTAGGTGGTGAGTGCTTCTCTTCAAATACACAAACACACACAGCCTTCACCTTGCTTCCATCCATCTCCTCTACTGGTGCAAACAAGTGCGCTGGTGTTCCACTGCTATTAATAGCGACACAGAGACACGGTCACCTTTACTGTTCACTATTTCAACTTGAGCTCCTTTTTGAGGACGTCCTAGAAAGGGACCATGGACAATTAGCACAAGCATGTTGTGCTTCACCTAGATGTAGTGCTGGCAAAAAGAGAGTCCCTTGCACTCAATCCCACATGAGCATGAGAATGTTTGCTGTGTTGTGTTCTGAAGTGTTGCGTTGCATGTAGTGCATTCTAACATCATCATTTATGTTGGTGGAGTCTTGGCAGCCAGACAGAATGGTAGAGAGTCTGGACATCTCCCGACTAGCCCTATGGCCATGGAGGTGGAGAGAGCAAGAGAGAGAGGGATAGAAAAAGAGAGAAAGCAAGTGGGAGAGAGAGAGAGAGAGAGAGAGAGAGAGAGAGAGGGGGGGGGGGAGAAAGAGAGAGAGGAGTGAGAGAAGGAAAGCGAGAGAGATAGCTACGGAGATCATTTTCCAGGGGCCAATCAATTACTATCGACTCGTTTAATTAGTGAATTAGGGCATCATCAGTGTTCCAGCAAAGGCAAGCACTTTGGATCTTTACAACACGGCTGCGCTGTAAAACATCACTGGGGTGGGGGGTGGGGGGGGTCATTGATGCAACCGTAGCAACAGAAGGAGAAATAAACGAAAGGCAGAGAGAGAGAGAGAGAGAGAGAGAGAGAGAGAGAGAGAGAGAGAGAGAGAGAGAGAGAGAGAGAGAGAGAGAGAGGACCCATAAACACCAAACCCTCCCCCACTGACTGGGAAACCACTGAGGTGGGCCGACCGCTGTTCCCCAAGCCGCATGCCCCGCGAGCCTGCAGGAAGGCGTGTTCTACCCGGACACTGAGGGGTGGAATAGAGCCATTAGCGAGCCTCGCTAGCAGCTGTGTGTGTTGGAGTTAACTGGGGCATCAAATTACTTTGGAATCAAACATCCCGCTGGGATGAGGAGCGGAACAGAGGGCGAGGTGTGTTTTCTTCCTGGTCATTTCTGAGGGGCACGATGTGGGTTGGCGTGAAGGGAGTTAGAATAAAGGCCAGGTCTTAACGCCATTCAGGACAGTGGTTTATTATTTAGGGCCCGTCAACCATGTGGCTGGAGAATGTACCCATGTTGAAGAAGGTACGTATCATCCATGGTGGAGACCGTTCCCATGCGTCCTGTTTGTTTCCAGTAATAGCAGCCAACTGTCAACCACCTGGACATCAAGGAAACCAGGTGGTGTTTATAAGCATGTGTTTTATTGCTCAAGTTTCCGTAGATAAAGACCTAGCTGGCAATCATCATGATCGCATCAGTAACAGTGTTTGTGTGTGCGTGTGTGTGCATTAGTGTGTGTGTGTGTGTGCATTAGCGTGTGTGTCGCAGACCCAGGGGTCCGGTGACGTGTGCCTCAGCCTGTGTGACAGCTGCTGTTGTTACGACGACAGCCCCGCCCAGCCCCAACCACTGTCCCCCTGCAGCAAGTCAGCAATCAGGACTTCCTGTGGCAAAGTCGGACCAATGTCACACACGTCCGCCCGACAACGTCCTCTCCTCCTGCGCTGCGCTATTCCCCCAATCACCTACCCCCCTTTTCCACGCTTCTCCGTCCGTTTTTACACACTCTTTAGATTTCAGTGGCCATCGGAGGCCCCATCTCAGTGTGCATGTGTTCAGTGGCCCCCTCCCTCCATTATCTGTGGTTGAGTCAGGAGTTATCACGCTAGCCTGTCAAGAGAGCGTCGCCAGTCACAAGTACGTGAGGAACTCAGCGTCTTTTAGCAGATGTATGGGGGGGGGAGAGCGAATGCTTTTACGTGGCACATGAAAGGTAAAAATGCGAAGATTTCGATTTTTCGAACGCAGTCTGAATGTACAGCACGCCGTGGACTTAAATAGCGGGTAACATTCAAATAACTTTCAGTTGAGACCTTCAGGAGAAAGACTATTGGCCACAGACACACTCTCTTTACTCTTCTCAAAACAGGTCACCAGAGGAAAAGAGCGGAGAGGGAGACAGAGATGAGCGAGAGAGATAGAGAGAGCGAGAGCGAGAGCGAGAGCGAGAGCGAGAGAGAGAGAGAGAGAGAGAGAGAGAGAGAGAGAGAGAGAGAGAGAGAGAGAGAGAGAGAGAGAGAGGGGAAACGGAGGAGGAGAGGACAGATGGCCACACATCTGCCTTCATCTCCATCCGTGGAATGGAAGCAGCTGTTCTCTGGTGTTCCGTTTCCAGAACATACCATCTCCTACTGTAACCTCCATCTAACACAGATTAAAACTGTGTTGCTGATTTAATCATTGTTCTCAA